>NC_083632.1:6657510-6897510 GCF_963584025.1 Labrus mixtus
AAATCAGCATAAATGGAGAATTTCCTTACAGGAGCTTTAATTATTATGTTAAATGGTAAGACAGAAAATAAAGTCACACTCTGAGTCACTCTTTACTTGACAAATGAGATCAGGAGACTCCACAAGCTGCTGGTTACCTTGACTTAGCTTGTTTCTTGTTTTTAGGTCAGGATTCCTTCAGTGTACTGAGCAAGAGCATAGCAATACGTTCTCATTAATACCAGGTAAGTAGTATAGCTCTCCAGTATCCTCTAGTCTTTACCACAGGGAAAGTACAGGCACAGTTCATTACGCACGAGCGGACTTTATCCGAGGAATAAATCCAGTGAGATTTGATGTTTAAAGCTGCTTGTGGTTTGTTAGAAAAAAGAAACATCTGCAGTGGCTCAAATGTGCTCAAACTCTTTAATGCAAAGGACTATCATTAACACTACTCTGCTGGTCAATGACAGCATGCGCTGTGACCCGTCTCCCTGCCAGATGTGCCATGCACACTGACAAATAGACTAGTGGAGAAACACCTGACTCATACAATGCAGGAAGAAATCCACCAAACACTGCAAACATGATGCTTGAATGCAGCTCCTACATGCAGCATTAGGATACTCGCTATCAGCCAAAACGTACGTCTGATTTGAAAATCAGTATAAGGAAGGAAAAATGGCTTTGAAGCATCTCTAGTTGCAGCCAGAAATCATATTTAATTTTAATGTATTTCCTCCACTTAGTCACTGCAATCTTAAACTGTGTCAATGCACATCGTCTGATTGTTTATAAAAAAAAAAGAATCCCTGTGGGGTATCTTGAAATGTCTGAAGAAAATCATCAAATATTTGTAATTTATGAATTTTGTGAATCTACAGCTGTCAGTTCATTAAAAAGCCTTTTCTCCTCATTCGCGATAAGAGACTGAAATACTCTCTGCTGCTTCCTGGCCCCTGAGGGCCCCTTGGGCACGGCAATTAACCCCCCACTGCTGCAGTGAAGCTGCAGGGTTGCACCAGCAGCACAAACAGAAACAATAGTTTGTCTGTTTGGATGTGTGCATTTTAATGAGATTCAAAGTGTGTGTGTGTGTGTGTGTGTGTGTGTGTGTGTGTGTGTGTGCATGCTCAGCAACTTTTCACTGTGTAATGGAGGTACAGATAAAACAGCGGAAGGAGTTATGGAGTCGGGGGCTTTGACGAAGCAGAAACACATGGATGCACTTATTAAACTGTAACTGTATTTGTGTGTTTGTGTGTTTGTGTGTTTGTGTGAGTTTATCAGTGGAAAGAAAGTATGAAATAGAAGATAATTAGAAATATCCAGTTTTTGTTGAGTGCTGCGTAATGAAAAGCTTCTAGATGAGAAGTTTAAGGGCAGTTAAACATGATCTAATAATCTAATAATCTGTTCGTACATAACCGGATGAGGTCAAAGAACGTTTATAAGACGTTGCTTTGGATTGGATTGACTTGGGTTTTAGCGCATGATATACAAAATCACACTACAGAACATAGAAAGAAGAAAGAAAGAAGAGAGTTAATACAAGTCTGAAATATATTATAAAGCAACAGAGACCCAAAGATACAACACTTTGATGCCTGCTATTTCAAAGAAGCTAAAAATGACAGAAAACAGTCAGCTAGCAGTCATTTTCCTCCCCTGACTTCATGGGAGTTCATTCACAGTGTTTGCATGTTTCTAGCTGCAGGGCTCTCACAGCATGACATTATAAACGACTTACCTTTAAACAAAACCGTGTTTCGAAAGATGCCAAACACGACCTTCACTGTGATGAACATAATGAAGAAGTCTTGTTTCATGTATCAGGCAGGTCACACATTATCCAACTCCACCCCCTCTACTCAATACTTCTTAATAATAGACTGTCACTTTTTATAACAATGTCTAGATGCTGGCAGAACTCAGTCAAAGTAGTAAAATATCATGGTTTTGGTTTTATTTGGGAAAGTCTGCAGAGATTAAAGCTCCTAAAGGTTTTGCTCCAGTGTTGCCAGGGATACCACAATTTTAAACTTTGATAAGAAACTAAGAACAAACATCTGTTGATAATGGCTGGAAGAGTAATGACAAAAAACTGTTGAGAAAAAAAATGCAATAAATGAATAACTAGATTATTAAATGAAAGTAAAAATGATAAAACATTAACAATCTGAACGTTTCATTTTTGATATTTGCCATCGTAATGTACAAGAAGCTAAAGACATTTTGCTACCGGGGGCCGGAGGCTAACGCTATATGGAGGTTTGGAACGTCCGTCCTAGGCCAGTGGTTCACAACTTGTCTGTCCTCAGGACCCACCTCCAACTCCTCCGTTAAAAAATGCGAGCCAAAAATTTGGATTATTTTTTCGACCAATCAAATTTATTTACTAAAAAATGAGGCAGTTTAGATCTCAGTCGTTACAAAACATGTCTCTGAAGCAAGAAAACGTTTTTTTTTTCCAGGCGCACATTCGCGACACTGATTGGGTCCCGACCCAGCAGTTGAGAACCAGTTGTCCTAGGCAACCCAAGTTAAGAAATATCTCGCTTGTAATGATCAAATAAACCTCCTTCACACTGTCTAACATGCACAAAAACATTGACACCAGTACAGAAACATAATCAATGTATTTGCACTATTAAGACCGGTTACACAGAGACATGTGTAATGTTAGCATCTATAAAAATGAAATGCTGAAATGACTTGAGAATTGTCGGTATTTGCCGACCTGTGAATTTCACTTGACGACTGTTTTGCTCTCTCTTTTTGCCTGCAGCAGCTTCGTGTTAATCACTGCGTATTGAAAAGTATTGGAAGTGTCGAAAAAGACAATCAAGTGTCTCCATATTTAACTGAAACAACATCTGTGCTAAACCCAAAGTGCTTTTGACGACTCAGGATGTGAAGCCTGATCTCTGGAGTCAAATTTTGCTTCCCGCCCACCGTCTTTGTGACTTTCAGTTTAGTGCACAAATGAAGCCCCCCCTACGTGAATTAAAACAACATTTACTTCTGAATTATCCAGGAGGCCATTCTCATCACAATGTTAATGGGTAAACAGCTCAGTATGAAAGAAATGTAATTTCTAGGATAGAGGTGAGGTGCGCTCTGCAGCTGATGACGACGCTAATTGACATTTTTGTTTGTTTTGCCAAATAGATTATTCAATTTCTTTTGCTGATGGTCTGCATTAATGTCCCTGTAGGAGACACACTTACATTAGAGCATACAGGAGCATGATGTGCATGGACTGTTCCTCCATCAGTCAGATTGGGCGGTGATTTACAATCAATCTGAGCAGCAGTGCAGGATTTAGCAAGAAGAACATACAGTTTTGACACTTGTGGTATCAACTGAGGAACAGGGAAGATTTCAGGGTAAGAGGCCCGCATGTCTACTCAGAGATTATAAAAGTCGTAGCAGGGGTTTGAAAACAATCATAGATGGGGATAAAAACGGAGACAAAATTGCTGCACTGGAAGAAAATAAGACAAATAATCCTTCAAATTTCCGGACTCTGAGACATTTGGTTATGCAGAAGGCGAGGTGTTAATGATAAAACGAATGCTGTCTGTAATTTAATGTTTTGGTTATAGGGTCCTTCTTGTGCATGCCGTCTCGCTGTCCCACCGCCTCGGCTCACTGGGACACTTTATTCCGAGTCATTTTTAATTTCGTGTGATTTTGAGGTCAACATTTTTCTGCTGTGAAAACCTGTTAGCTGGCAGACAGCTTACCGGGGGTCACAAGTGCAAGAAAAATTAAGAAACTGACTGTTGCCATGACTACGGCACTACCAATGTGATGCAGAAAAATGCCCTGGAGAAGATATGCCTTTGCCACGGGTGTTAATAAGATTCAAAAACAGTAGGAGGATGAGGTCATGGAGGGTTGAAATCAACCAGCAGACAATGAGTGTGTGTTAACGTGACTGTAATATTATCGCTGTATTCACCTATACAGTGAGCTGCTTGTTTTAAAACATGTTTAGTGTTAAAAGAGAGTTTATCTTTTAGTCCTGCACAAGTATTTCTGTATCTGACTTCTTTTTTTTTTTGTGTTGAGCCTCACAGAAACCAGTCCTCTCCAGTTCTGAGTGGATATAAACCATCCTATAGTCTGGTGTAAATGGACTGTACTTGTAGAGCGCTTTCCAAGCCTTCTGACCATTCAAAGGGCTTTTTCATACATGTCACATCAAACACACTTTCCTACTCTGATGTTAGAGGATGTTATGTAAAGTGTCAGTCAGTATTAACTAATCCCATTGACATGCCGATGTTAATGTCACCAGGAGCCATGTGGGGTTCATTGTCAGACTGTATAAAACATGGACGTTGTCTCAGTGACGTCACCCACTGGTTTCTGAAGCGGACTTTTGAAGCCTATCGATGCCAGTCGCCATATTGAAAACGCTTTCTCCTAACTTTCAACCTAGTAGCAGGCAAAGAGCTAGAGTTAAGGCTGGACCTTTAAATCCTAGCAAACAGCTGCAACGTTTTATATCAGTAACTCCTCTAACTATACATAGCTCTTGTCCTTTTAAATCAAAATGGATCAGTCATAAAAATGTTTACCTCCTGTTCAGTGTGTGCGAATAAACACGAGAACTATTCAAATCAAATGTGTTATTTGAACCAGGCTGTAAACATTTATTTCTGCTTTGAAATGAATATTTTTTTTTGACAATGGGTGTGTATGTGACTTCCAGGGCTTTGGAAGCCAGCCTCAAGTGGACACTCAAGGAACTGCGCTTTTTTTTTTTTTTTTGCACATCCACATTAGCTTCATTTTTCTACCCCGGAGGCTGCTACTTGGTCTTACCCAAGGACACTTGGCCTTGTGGACTGCTGGAGCTGAAGATCAAAACCTTTTGATTAATAGACGACAGACTCACAGCTGCCCCTCGTGGCGTCACGGTCAAAGTCGTAATCCTAAACATTTCAGACATTTCAGGCCTGTCGTTTACTTTGGATAAGTCGGTGCAGTGATTGAAGAAAAAGTTAGGCAGGTATTTTACAAATCACGGGTTAAAGCGTTGCACTTCTTGTTGCCTCTTCAAAATAAAAGCAGTGTTTTGAAAGTCGAATACTTTAATGTGAAACAAACACTCACAACAAATACAAAGAGAAAGTGACTGGATGTAAATATCATTAATGGATAATACCAAAACTAGAGACCATGGATTGTTTGATAAATAGTTTGTTTTTCTTAAAATGGTATGGATTATACATTTTAATAACTTGACTTCCTTGTCTTGATAATAAACACAGATATAGTACCTCTTACAGGGGGGCAGGACCCCATTTTCAAAGACTCCCATTGTCAATAAAATATAGTCCTACTTGTTGGATTTGTCTGTAGCTCAAATTAAAATGACAATCAGATGACTTCCAAGAAACACAATGAGGCCATTCTTTGCTTTTGTATTTGATCACTTTTTTGTATCTTTGCCTGTTAGTTCTACTTTTGTTTCCTTTGTTTGAGACGTTCCTGCAGATAGATTGAGTGAAAGAGAGAGGGAGACAATGACACCACTAGAGAGAGAGAGAGAGAGAGAGTGGAGAAAAAGATAAAGTAAGGTGCCCAGAGGAAAGAGGCAGAGAGATAGATAGATTGATAGATACTGATAGAGAGAGCCGGGCATGGAGAGAGTGCTCCCTCCTTGTGGCTGCTGCAGTGCTGTGCAGGGAGCCGATTCATCACGACCACAGAAACAAGAGAGAAAGAGAGAGAGAGAGAGAGAAAGCGATGAGGGCAAAACAGAGAGGGAGGAAAGGTAGAGCACATACACAAGCGTCAGCATACAGTCCGTCATCCTCCGCCCCCTCTTTCCTCCACCTATCACTCTCTAGTTAACACACACACACACACTCACGCACACACACAGACATGGTGCAGACTTGTGTTACTAAGGTTGCCATACATATTGGTTTTTGTGCGTGTGTGTATCTTGTGCTGCTTCTTGTGCATTCTGCAAGTGTGTTTCTGTGTGTGTGGTCCTGTGCTGTGGATCTGAGTGGAAGCCTCAGGGACAGTGTTGTGTCAATATTATCTTTCAGCATGCTGGATGGATGTACTGAGAGCTCTTCCCTCTAATTATGCACCAGAGAGAAAGAGAGAGAGAGAGAGAGAGAGAGAGAGAGAGAGAAGGACAGTAAGAGGTCTACCTCCACGGACCACTTCTCCACTAGTTTCTTTAAGTGTTCTTCCTCCTTTTCTTTGGGCTCTGCGCCGGATGATTTTTTTTTTTTTTTTTTCTGTCCTGCCTCTCACTCTTTTTGTTGCTGAAAATATACAAAGTGGAAAACACACTCAGCAGGAGCTGCTGGGAAAACCAATTAGCTCCAAATGGCTGGAAAGCACACAAAGCTGTGGAAAACTGATTCTCTGCACCCCCCCCTCCCCCCCCCTCCTCCCCCCCAGATTGAGGGAAGTCTTTAGATCCAGATTCAGCAAAACAAATCTATCCTGTTTTTAAAGCTACAGGAAGCGAAATGTAAACCTCACATGTACAAGTCAGTCGTTAATATGACTGCTCAGTGGTTAGAGCGTTTGCACCAGAGGTCAGAGGTCACAGTCTTTGACGCAGTGGCTCCGGGTTGTTCAACTCCAACCTTTTGGCCTCACGCTGCGTTCTCCTTTCCTTCAACTTTTTTTTTTTTATATTTCAGCGTTGTTTCTCCTCGAGGCCAATTAGTCATGACCAATCGAGAGAGCTCCACACAGAGAGCTAATATAGATTAGGCTTGTCTTGGCAGTATTTGAGTCATGATGGAAAGTGAAGAGCTAGCAGAGGGAGCCTCTCTGCAGCAGTCTTCTGAAGTTGAAGTTGAACTTTAAACCTCTATGAACAGGAAATACAAGCGAGCAGCTTCACCGGGCGCTCACTCTGTAAAGCCGGCGCCCCATATACAAAGACGTTATCACTTGTTCAACTTTTGATCTGCAACCTTTTTGGAGCACGTTATCCTTCCTCTCTCTTCTCTACGTTTCCTTTCAGCTGTCCCATCCAATAGTAAAAAAAAAAAAAAAACCTTCATCGGTTTCAGCCCAGAATGCGACCAAGAGAAAATGGTACACACTGTTATGCACCTGAGTCAATGAGCTTCATTCTGCTTGTTTGCTCTTGTGAAAAAAAAAAAGCCCTCAACACCTGAGTCCGTTTTGACAGAAACATTCTCCATTATGTTATCACCAAGAGCTCCTGTGAGGAGGTTTGACTTGTTATGAATTAGACTCAAAATGATTATGAAGGCATCTTTAGGAATAACAAAAGCAAATGGGATTCACATCAGTATAAAGACGGACTGTTTCATACGGTTGTTTTCATGCCTGAAACTGCTGCCAGTGAGTTGATGATGTCAGACGCAGAGGCTGACAGCACAATGCTGAAACAGCCTTTGTTTACATTTCACTTGGAAGACTTCCAGTTGTACATTGGACTGTTGAAGAAAGCGGGATGAGATTTCTCTGTAAAAAAAAAAGATGAGAACACGCCTTACCAATGTTCAGGACAGGACATCAGATAACAGCTCCCACATTGTCCCACAGGGGGCGCCAACAGTTACACAAACTCAAGAGATTGAAATGTATCTGGACTGTAGGTTCACAGTTTTTAATACCTTAATAATGTCTTCTTCTAAACATTCATAGCACTTCATCTGTCATTTACTGTTAGTCACGATGACTGCTTTGAAAAAGAAGAAGAAGAAGAAGATATTCTTTATTCATCCCACTAGGGGAAATTCAATTTTACACTCTGCTGTTGAACATGCTACGCACACTCATGCACAAACACGATCCTGTGGACATGCACTAATGGAGAGATGTCAGAGTGAGGGGGCTGCAGAGAGCACTCCTGAGCTGGTGGGTAGGGGGTTTGGTGCCTTGCTCAGGGGCACCTCGGCAGTGCATGTAAGTGACCTGGCACCTCTACAGCTACCAGACCAACTTCCAGATTTGGCCCGCACCAGGACTTGAACTGGTGACCCTCCAGTTCCCAACCAAAGTCCCTACAGGCTGAGTTACTGCCGCCCTGTTGTGTCACTATAGCAACCAGCTGTAATGACATAAACTCTTAGCGTCATTGTGTAATAAACAGGGCTTTCAAATGGGTGAATCCAATGTGAATTGATCATGTATTTAATTGCTTGAATTGTCTTCTAACCAGTCAAGGTGTTTGTAACAACATGTCTACATCCAACCCTTCACATACACATTGTTATGCGATGCAAAAGTCCTCATTATCGTACACATTTAAGGCTTTGTCTTCAGGGGTATTTGGGATTCAGTATCTCGCCTCGCTTCATGTCTCATTGACAGCTGCCCCGGGAAGTGATCCACCCGGGTAGTTCCAAACTTTTTGTTCCCTCAAGTCGGTAAGATCCCAAAATAATTATAAACAGGGCCCGTGTTCAGAGGGTCCAGAAATTCCCCTTAAAAGTAGATCCTGGAAATGTCCCCTGTTCTCTGCCAGACACAGCAGATGACAACTCAAACACAGGGCGGAAACACAAAAAAATAACAACCTGCTCGGAGAGACAAAGGGAGAAAAATGGGCAAAGAAAGAGACGGTGCAACAACAAAGAGAAATGAAGAGAAGAATAGGCTTCAGATCCACTGGGACCTGAGACAGAAAAAAATATATTTATATGGCTGAATAAGATACACAGTATATTCCACTTTAAATCTCAGACATTGATCCAACTGCTTACATTTCATTTTTTTCCTGTTTGTCTCTCAGGTACTGTGGCATCTCGACATCTTCCGCAGAAGCTTCCGACAGTTGACCACACACAAGTGTATGGAGGACTCGTGTATCTTCTGCGCGTTGAAGGTAAACATAAAACTCTCCCTTTGTCCCCTAATGACTCACCGATTTCTTGACAGCACCAGGACTCCATTTTTCCTCCGTCTGCTGCTGTTCTCTGTTTCGCTGCTTTTCTCTGCAGACATGGTGGTTAACTTAGCTTTTCCTTTACGTTTTCTTTTCACACACACACACACACACACACACACACACACACACACACACACACACACACACACACACACACACACACAGATCACTCTCAAAAATGTGATGTCAGAAGTGAAATGAAGTTCTTTGTTTGAGTGCCTCCCTCTTGGTTGACTGTGGTTGGGAACCTCAGGGTAATGATACGATATGATATGCGATACGAGGCCCACGATAGAGATTACATCATGGTTCTGCAGTTATTGATAGATTGCTAGAAGATCATGTAATATCTGATGGACTGAAGAATATAATAATATAAGTGCAGGATTAATGTATTCATTTCATATCACAATTGATCCTTTATCGTCTTTTCATGGCCGTCGGACATTGTCCTGCTGTCTCCTTCTTCTTCTTCTCATAACCCGCTTTCACCTTCTTCTGTTCACGTTGCCTTTATTAATGTCGTCAGCTCCAGTATGAGGAGTCATCATGAAGTAGCCAGGGAAATCTGTTTAGGACATCTGTATACTGCCGTATTGTTTTTCTGTTCCTCCAGCACATTTCAGCGTTTTCATTGGACGGCTAAACCAACATGACACCTAAAGACTGCACACTTGAAACCTGATAGAAACTCAATCTGTCTTTTGTCTCCTATTCACTCATGTTTCCTTCCTGGACGTTTGCTTACCCTGTCGCAGGCACAACTTGTCTCCTAAAGAACACAGCCACTCTCTCCCACTGTATGTTATAACCTAGAATGAATCTAAAAAGGAGGAAAATTTGCTGCAATCCCAACAGTCACTTTAAAATGAGAATAAAGTTGTCCCACTAAGAATTGGAAATAAAGAAAAGGTCCAAAACGATAATTAGGGCTGTTTGACAGTAATTTAAAAAGTGTAAGACGATGATACCTACTACCATGAAAAGTAAAAACAACTATATTCACACAGCAGCCATTTTCCTGTGAAGACATGCTCGGGGATGTTTTATTGCTTGAGAATCGGAAAAATTGCCATTTCAGCGCCTCCTTAAAGTTTCGCAAAAAAACAAAACAAAAAAAAAAAATCTACACTGAAAATCCAGACTGACATCGAGCCACATTTAAAGTAAAATAACAAAAAAAAACATATTTGATAACCCATAAGCTACCACCAGAACATGTAACCTCCGGTGCTGAATATTAAAGCCGGGTGCTGAAGTCCAAAATCCTGCAGTTCCTAGAGTGTCCACTTGAGGCTGAGTGCATATGCACCAGTAGTCACATACACACCACATTCAAAAAAGCCAGAAATTAAAATATTCAAAGCCTGGTACAAAAACAAAAAAATGGTCTGATTAGCTCATGTCTCGATCTGCACACTCCGAGGGTGAACTTTCCTCTTGCTAATCCGTTTTGATTTTATGAATGATAAGCGTTACTCACAATAAGGTGAGTAGCTGACCTGATTGACGGGCGGGCGTGATTTAACGGTTTGTCTTTAAACCCGCCTCAGCTCCAGCTTTCAAACCTGTTGATAGGTTGACTGACAGTTAGGTTCAGACAGCATTTCCAGGCTCAGGCTCACTCAGGCTTTGTCCGTTAAAGGCAGGGTTCGTCATTTTCCAACACGATCATGATTTTGAAAGTAGCATCCTCCCTGTGCTCCCTCAAAAACCACGCGCCCCTCACTTACATGCACAGGCGCCATTGGTCCACAAGCGGACCTCAGCTCATGCTTTGAGTGTGGGTGCAGGGAGACAGGGAGGCGTGTGATTGGTTCATCAGATTGGTACCTCGTGGCAGACATTGGCCAAAGCTTTTACACGCTTACAACTGCTTCAGATGACAGATTTTCTTTGTTCCCTTTTCAGAGCTCGTGAATGTTTGTCAGGAGGCCGAGACAATTTCAACCAAGATCTTAAAAAGTATATCTGGAGAAAATGACCAACCCTGCTTTTAATATTTAGGCATTTATTAATTCAAGATTAAAGCCCTCATCTTGAACACATTCATATAATCCTGAGGTTAAACCACATGCTATAACAGCGGCCTAAAGTTTGAACTTCTTCTGGTACCTTCATTTGAAGTAATTTAGATATTTATTTGTTTACTCTGAAACATTTCAAAGCAGGACTTTTGTTTCCCTCTTTGCTGTTGCTTGTTCTTCTTCGTCGTCTGCTTTTGTGTAAAAAGCTGGTTCTGCTTGGTACCATGCAGCAGGCACTTTTTCCCTGTAAAGAGCTGCCTATGAATAAGAAACAGCACTTTGAACCTCTTTAGAAGACAAGTCTGAGATTGAATCACCGTGTTGTGTTCCAGCAGCTGCAGAAAGGAAGAAACCAAACCGGAGCTGTGGATCTGTAACACCATGAATCCCTCATAATGAGCAAGCCGTATGCAGCTCTGCTCGAACCATTTGTTGCATCGATGATGACAAATATGTGTCTGAGCGAAGGGAAGTGTTGTGTGTAATGTGCTTAAGTGTAGTAGTGTGTGCACTCTTGTGTGCGTGTGTGTGTGTGTGTGTAGCAGCGGCGATGTGTGTGTTCTACACGCTGTTCTGTCTCCTGCGCTTCCCTGTAATTAATTGGCTGACTGAAAGCGCTGAGCTAGCAGAGCCCACGCTGGGATGCTACACACACACACACACACACACACACAAACACACACACCTACACATGCATACAAATCTTACTTGCATGCCGCACACGTTAGGCGGTTACACACATGCACCTTGAGATGCTCGCAAATCTTCCTAACCATGCTGGGAGGCTCCAAACACACACACACACGCACACACACACTGGCTTGTGCTCGTGTTGTGTGCGAGTCAGGTGTGGGCGTACAAATCAAAGGTATTGTCGACGTGTTAAGTGTTCACATTTTGCTGTCACTTTTCATTAAGCATCGTGTCACCGCCTCTCCTTTGTCAGAAACCAACAGGATGTAGTGTTTTATTTTGTTACAGTGCGATTGTAGCTGCGGTCCCCGCGGCAACAAAGATTAAAGTCTCTGAATAACTGAGCAAGACAGGCAGCAAATGAACTTTAACTGCGTTTTTAAAAACATCCATTTCAGAGCGGCGAGGAGATAAGTGATGATTATTGGTGCTTTTATTTTGGGGGGGGGGGGGGGGGGGAATTGTGTGTGAGATTTTTTTGTTTAACTGCAGCAGATAAAGACGCTCGGCCTTGTAGTAAACATAAGTTGAGAGGCTGCCTGTGGCTATCCCTCTAGAAATCACTGCAACACTTTATCTCTCTCTCAACAGCACTCACACACACACACACACACACACACACACACACACACACACACACACACACAAACACACAAACACAAACACGCAAGGAAAAGAAAGGGAGAAGAAGAAGAAGAAGAAGAAAGTGGGAGAGAAGAATGACGAATGATTGGGGGAGTTGCCGTAGATTGCTCCTCTCTTCACGCTTAGACCACTGCACACACACTCACACACACACACACACACACACACACACACACACACACACACACACACACACACACACACACACACTCTCTCACACATATATCAGACCCTCTCTTACTCACTCTGCCTCATCCCTCCCTATTCTCCTCCCCTCTTCCTCCTCCTCCTCCTCCTCTCCTCTCCTCTCCTCCCTCCCTCTGTAGGGTATATTCCCCCTCCATTCTCCTTGGCGCATTGCTGCAGTCAGTACAGCCACCATAGTACACACACACACTCACATACTCACAAAGACACACACAAAAAGACACACACACCCACACACATATTGCTCACACCGTTCCTTTTTCCTCTTCTCTTTTCTCTGTTTCGCTCTCTCTCGCTCTCTCTCTCTCTCTCTCTCTCAGACACACACACACACACACACACACACACACACACACACACAATGTACTCCCATCAGTAGGACTGCATTACCTTTCCCATTGCCAGCTCTCAGCCTGCACACACTCAGCCACTCTCACACACCGAGGCCCATTGTTTTATAACATTTTCACTCAATGTGATCACAGCCATTTTATTGCTTCCAAAATGTTAACTATGGATTTCAAATGATCAAATAAAGAAAATAAAATCATCATGTCTTTGCCAATTAATGAATTAGATGAACTGTTGCTTGTCTGAGTTTCCCCACAGATGGATTCAGAGACTATTTTTAGCACTCTTTAACTCATCATGAACTTAAGCTCATGTTCTGTAGTAGAGCTTCAGTCAATGCAGCCTCAACAGGTGCTTCAACCTTCAAACATATTCACAACACTTCTTTGTGACTGTATTTAGATGGGTGAAGGGTTTTTCTTTCAGTCCAGACTTTGTGACATCTTCTTCATCATGTTCTGCACAGAGAGTTCAAGGTGGCTAGTTTAGGGTTCAAAAAGTAGAGTGTGGTGGTTCTACGCTGCTTGCTGCGTTCGTCTCGGGTTTTTACCAATTGGCACATGGGCGGTTCTAGGCCGGGGGCCAACAGGGGCCAGTGCCCCTGTAACACTAAGCTTGGTCCCCCCTGTGGCCACCCCTCCAAAAGGAAGAGCCCCCCTAATAACACATACACAGTATTTGACTCAACAACCGGACTCACATCACATCATAAATCATGATATTTTATGTTGTTGTATTTAATGATGTGCGCTATTATTTGGTATAATATATATATTTTTTAAAGCGATCATCTTTGTCTATTTTTCACCTGGGTTCGACTGGCCCCAGTTTGACCCCCTCAGTAAAAGTGGTCTAGAACCGCCACTGAATTGGCAACCTCCAGTGTTGAATAAAGACAAAGTGGAAAAGCAAGAATATGTCAGCGCCTGTGTCCACTAGAGGCCGGCTCCAAATGCCAAGGAAAACCCCATTAGGTCCAATCTTAAAATGGCCATCATGACGAATCCATTTGGTTATGTTTAAGCTCAGAGTTTTGCATAGTAATGCATGATAAGGGGCGGGGCTGGGTTGACTGACAGGTGGGTAAGTTGTAGGCCGGCCTCAGCTCCACCTTTTTTTGTTTTTCCCTGTTTCTAGTAGGATCATAGGTTAGATCTGATTTCCAATATGGCAACTGCCATCGTTTGGCTTCAAGACAACCTCAGAAGAAACCAATGGGTGTCACTGAGACTACGTCCATGTTTTGTACAGTTTCTATAGTCTTAACTGTACACCATCGAAAACCATGAGCTGGGTCCAGAAGTTAGTTACTGCCCACTATATGGTCCACAGTGACCGTTTCCTAGCGCACTTCAACTGTGGTTTAGTATATATCAAGTGGACTAAAATGGTCTTAGTGTTGACAGTCAGGCTCATTATTAGTCTTCTACATAACATTTCCTGGATAGCTTGTGTGTAATGAATGACCCAAACTTGGTTTAATTCAGGGAAAGATGGTGATGTTGGGTTATTTTTTTTTTTATAAATTCAGAGCACCACACCACAAATAGAAGCGTCACAATAACTCATCCACAGGCATTGGAAAATGGTACTGCTTTAGTAAAACCAATAAAACATTTTTATTGGTCTAGAAAGAGACGCCTGGTATCTGATTAATTGCCTCAAGTTATGTCAATTGAGTAAACATCTGCTGAATCCTGAGCCTACAAGTTTAGGAATTAAACACATTTCAGGCGGAGGCTTTACTGTAGACCTTTGTCATCTCTTTGTCATCTCTTTGTCATCTCTTTTAGAGGCTCGCCGTTTGAATTCCCCATAAAACAGAACTTTGAGAGTATCTGTAACTGCCGTGTCTTGACGTATTTCCTACTGAAACAGGATAGAGCCAATCACAAGAAAGAAGGCGGGGCTTAACATTGGGATGAACTTGATTGGATCATTAGCTTCAACAGAGCTTTTGACTTGGTGAAAATGTTGGAAATGCCCCTGAGTGCAGGATGAGTCATCATCATTAATGATGTAATAATACTCAGATAATGCTTTATTGAAATATATTTGGCAGATCAAAAAACTTTAAACTAAGGAACGCTTTAAGTTTAGCTGCATTGTGGGTAATGTAGTTGTTAGCTTTTGGCAAGTGAAAATCCAGTCAAAGAGATACTTCACCCATTTGCATTAAGCTTTGTATCAATAGAAACCTGGTAGTATTTCTGAATGGTCGTGCATCCCGCCCTCATTTTCCCCTGAGATGGGAAATCTTTGTATTTCTGAGTCTGAAAAGGAGCTTCCAGTGACGCAAAATGACGATTTTGCGGTTAGCAGGGTGAAACTACAACGCTAGTTCCTCATGATTTCGACCACTGAAGCTACAGACCAATCACAGATCAGTGGGTGGGAATTCACTCCCAGAATCGAAACTTAACGTCCGCCATATTGCCTGGAAGCTATGCTAACAGGCTCTATGGAGAAAGCTGATAATGGCGAAAAAATATAAATATAGCGGCGAGACGGCTGCTGCCGACAGGCCGGTCTTGTGTGAAACTGTAACAATCGAATGTCCCTCTGGGATTAATAAAAGTATTTCTGATTCTGATTCTGAACTAGAGGACCTTAGTGGGAGTGGCCTGCGGTGCTGTGCATTCTGGGATTTGGTGTCTTTCATCCACATGAGCCAAAAAGACACATTCTGCCTTTTCTTGGCCAAGAAGGCACCAGCTTCAAAATGTATTTCACATTTCTACATGTATGACCCGATGTCGATACAGATTCATGTTTCAACGGGTGAAGTATCCCTTTAATGACGCCAATATGCACTTTTTCCTTCATGCTTGTTCAGTAAGCCTCTCACATCATTTTGTCTTTTGACATCGTCGTGAGCAACAAAATGTTTTGTTAGATTTGATTAATAACTCATAAACTTTTCATTTCATTAAAACCTCTACAAAAAGAGTATTACAGAGAAGGTCAGCCCTAATGCTCCAATGAATCATAAGCTCTGCAGCTACGTGAAAGAACCCCGGCAAGTGTGGAAACAAACAAGATATGTGTGCTTTTGAAATGTGATTTTCTAAAAATACCTCTGACAGATAATACCCTGTTTCTCATTCTGGAGGTCACAGAGCACCTGCTGGTTTCCAGTGATCGAATCACCACTGGAGCAGAAAACCAGCAGAGCAACAACCAGCAGCGCTCTGCCATGTCAGACAGGCTTGAGTTTATGTCTGGTTTGGGCTGTTTAACAGTTGGTCAGAAATAGTGGCTTGTTTTTTTTTTTTGTTTTTTTTTTGTGTGTGGCCGAGGAGTCTTACAACCAAAAAAAACGAGGTCATTTTTATCCGTCGGCGATGTGGAGAGAGTCTCTGCTTTTATCTCAGCCCTCTCGGACGTCTGTTGCTCTCCTCAGTCCAGACTCAGTCAGGTTTCACTCTAATGGACTCTGCTTGAACTGGATGCAACTTTTCTGCACTCACGTCTCGACTTAAATAACCCCTACTCAAGTACATCTGTCGTCTGGTACGACTGCTAATACTTTTCCCGGCACTATAACTACAGCTGCTGCTATTGAAACCACCTCCACTATGTATGACAAAAACAACGACTAGAAAACACTTAAAAGAGCTCAAACCTTCATCAAGTTAACAAAATGATCTGTCAGTGATTGAAATGAATCATTTACACAAGAAAATCTTTTTTTTAAAAAGTCTTCTGCATCAGAATAAAGATCAAAGTATTTTCAGTGGACTTCCTTCTGATGTAAAAGTTACAAACTGGGGAATAAACAGTCCAGGCTTTTTCAACATCGTATCCTACAAGCTACAGCAAAACTTGTCACGTCAAATATTTGTGGGATAGTTTTAACTCTTAAGGGTCGGGGATTGAACCTTTATTCAAGCGAGTTTTATTCATTGTGAGTTCTTGTGGGAATTGTTGGAGAAAAGTAGACGTTTCTTGAGTCACAGTTAGAAAATCGTTCTACCTTGTTTTAAGAAAAACATGCTTTATTCCCGATATCTGGGAAAAGAACTACACGACCCACGATCATTGAACGTCAGAGCAATGTCTGATTGGTGGAGCTCCCTGTTACCATGGTAATGTTTCCCACCCCTTGGCCCCCGAATGCGAGTGGATAGTTTCGCTAGCAGGTTATTTAGCTATCACAAAATGTACAGATAACCACGTTACGTCGCAGTGAATGTTTTTTGGTTTGAGTTACTGATGCTAAATTGCGACAGACTGGACATCTACTCTTAAAGATGCGTTTTAATGTGTTCTGCCAGTAGCAGAGAGGACTCCCATGATTCCCCGCTAGCTTCGACGTCATCTTTTGTTATTGTTTTGGTTGAGCGCCCCCTGGCGGCGGATTTTACCCACTGTGCGTTTAACTTTCTTCAAATGTTATTATCAGGTGTTGTGTAACTGTTAGGATATACTTCCTGCTGGGAGCAACAAATATGACCAAATATGACCAAAATCAGGATCAGAAATATGACCCCATCAACCCTGCACAGCTGCACACACGAGTGGAGTATCTAGATAATGAGTATTAACGTCTGCGTCCTCTCCACACGGACTGATCCTCCTCTTTAGCCTCTTTAGAGCTCTGCCCTGGGATCACATTTCACTGGCCTATCTTTCTCTCTGACCCCTGCAACAGTTTGATTCTGTTTTCTGTTTTACCGCTACAAAGCACTATAAGAGCTGTTTTTTTTATTTTTTTGTCGAATGAAAGTGCACTACAAATGCCATTTATTATTGATACGCTGTGATATTGAGGCCAGCAGCGCCGCGAGGCTCTGCTGCGGCGTTTGTTTTAGTCCGGTCTGCGTTTGTCGAGCAGCACTTTGGTTCCTGACACTCTGACAACTAGTTCCACTGTTTCTGTTTTATGGGTCAGTTGACGGAACATGATGCTGATATACAGCTTTCACAGGCTTTCCTTTCAGTCGCAGAGAAATGAAGTCATAAATACACACACACACACACACACACACACACACACACACACACACACACACACACACACACACACACACACACACAGACACATGGATGTATACGTGTGTGCGCGGACACACATAATGTGAGTTTCCTCTACAAGAATGCAGGAGTAAAAGAATTTATGGCAGTGTGTATATTTGTAGCATTGAAGTGAAGAACTAATGGATTTCCGTGTGTGTGTGTGTGTGTGTGTGTGTGTGTGTGTGTGTGTGTGTGTGTGTTTGCAGAGTATCTTTGCTCAGTTCCAGTTCAGCAGCGAGCGTGTGTTACCATCAGATGCACTGCGGAGCGCTTTGGCCAAGACTTTCCAAGACGAACAACGCTTTCAGCTGGGTATCATGGACGACGCTGCAGAGTGCTTCGTGAGTATGAGAAGCAAGATGGCTGCACACACACACACACACACAGACACAGACACACACACACACACGTACACACACAGACACACACACTCAAACTCACTGGAGTGTTCAGGACTTGCCTTAAGGTTTGAATGAGTGTGTGTGTGTGATTCAGAGATCTTCAGGGTTAAGAAGATATCCAACACGGCAGCCCTCAGAGAATCTTTGTGTGCGATATGTTCAACTTTTTCTTTTTCTTTCTTCTCTTCATGTTGCTGCATTTTTCATTTCTTGGTTTGTTACTCTGTGTGACGATGTGAGGGTGATCCTTGCCATGTTCAACCTTCTGTAACTTTGAACGAACAGAGAGCTCACACACTACTTTAACCCCAAGGGAAGTAGCCTAGCACACTTGGTAATTTGTCATGTAGGGCACTAGACTAAGCTTGTCAAAGGTTCCACTTGTAAGATAGTTTCTGATGCAACTTGTTTTAAACCGATACAATCTCTGTTTTCAATGATCCATACTATCGAGAAGAACAGGAAAACTTCCAGATCTTCAGTCATATTTGCCATTCATATTCAAAGGTGGGCAAATACTGACGTTTTTCAAGTCCTTTTAGAATCAAGTGACATTTTTGACACAGAACAGAGGAGGTGACGCTGTCTAAATTGAAACAGATACATTGGTACCAAAACATTGCCTTGAATGTATTTATGCAAATTAGACAGTGTCCAGGAATTGGCTTGCCATTTCAGGTCATTAATAACAAGAAATGACCCAATATTGGGTGCCTAGGACTTATATTTTTGTCGCCACGATATCAGAACTAGAACCTGACCGATAAATCTGGTAGCCAGTATTAGGATATCAAGTGACTATCGGTATCGGCTAATTTTCTCACAGATATGCGCCAACATTTGTAGATTTATTCACCCAGTCAAATAGCATTTCATTTGAGTATTGTTGCATTACACTAGCAGGCTGTCCTTGAATAAACTCAAATTAAAATGTAAACCTTTTAAAAATAAAAGTTATGACTCGATCCACTTAAACAGCTCAGTATCAAAGAAGCAGAAAGAAAGAAAACTGAAAGTTTGTATAAAAAAAAAAGCATTTGGAGATTTTTAAACAGAGATGAAGTCCAAAAAAGATCAAAAAGATCTCACAGCACAACACATACATGTAGCACTTAAACTGCCGTACAACGCCTCCTTTTTTAAGATGGTTTAAATAAAGTTAAACACTTTAAAAAGCTTTGAAAAGCACCAAATGGGGGTTTCTTCACTTTATGTTGGACAGATGCTTTGGTGTAAATTTTTATTCTGCTGCAGAGAGATGAGCCTAACTGGCTCATTAAAGTTTTATAGTTTGACTTTTTCTTTTTCTTGCCTGACTCTTCTGTGATTCCTTGAGTGTTAAATTTGATAAAGATTTGTAAAAAGTGTCAGAGTTTTTACAAGACAATCTGCTCGCACTCTGCTTCAGCTTTAGCCAGAAGGCAGTCACGATGTCGCTCATCTTCAGTGACTCATGTTGCAGATTAATGATTTCAAAAAACGTCGCTCAGCTGGATCCGGCTCTATACAGTCTTTATTGCTGAATGGCAGAAAAAAGATTCTTTCTATTCTATTCATTTATCTTTATTGATGCAAAAAACAAAACACTATTGATGTATTTTGACATCCAGTTCTTTCCCAGCCTTTTATAAAGATGATTTCTTCTTCTGATCATATCTTTGGAATTTGAAGCACAGGGCTTCACATCAGTTTTTTTCCAACAATGAGAGTGCTGCATTTTAAAAATCGTGACTGTCTCAGTTTGGAGTGAACTTTATCAATTATCGAAGGAGAAAATTAAGAAAGGAGAATGTCATTAGTCACAGGTTTTATTATTGAAATGTCTCTACACTCCTCTCTTCAGCTCTCCTCCACTCTCAGTGTCTCTCTCTCTTTCTCTCTCTGCCACTTTTTCTTTCTGCCTTAGAGACCTCCACAGTGTGTGTGTGTGTGTGTGTGTGTGTGTGTGTGTGTGTGTGTGTGTGTGTGTGTGTGTGTGTGTGTGTGTGTGCGTGTGTGTCTGCGTGTGTGTTTTATGTGTGTGCATGCGAGCCTCTGTCTGATCGATTGGTAGTAAATGTGTTCAGTCAGGGAATCCGTCGGCTTCTTATGAAATATAGATGCTGCTCCCACGGTCGGATTAACAAGTGCACCAACAGAGAGGAACAATCAAACATTCACACACACACACACACACACACACACACACACACACACACACAAACACAAACACACTGTACATGCGCATACAATACAAACATGCACGTGTACCAACTTAGCACACAAACAAACACGTTAATAGGTTTTTTCCGCTGCTCGTTTCTCAGGAGAACCTCTTGATGCGTATCCACTTCCACATCAGTGCCGAGAGCAGAGAGGACATCTGCACGGCCAAACACTGCATACCACACCAGAAGTTTGCCATGACTCTGTTTGAACAGGTAAGACACGCTACTGTCCCTTTAAGAGCCCCTCGAAAATCCAAATCCACAGCAGCCTTCTGACTTTGTGAATTAGGTTTTTTTGCTACCTAAAAACAACTTTGAGGAAAATGTTAAGAAAATTGGGTTGACATTGGCTGACGCACAGATTCCAAAATGAGCCCTCACCAAATGCTGGTAACAATCTAATTTGGCGAATAAAACAAAGTAGATAAGAAGCCACTTTGCTGCATTTATTTTTGGGATTGTCCGTTAATTCATCAGTTCTCTGGGGTTAACCAGAGGACTCTCTCTCCTGACAGAGACTTGGCTCCTTTTGGAGTCTCAGAGGACTCCTCTATGGTCCCTTCACACATTCAAACAGCTCTGTTGATGGGCATGGTGTTAGAAAAAAAAAAAACTGATTCTCAAAGACTTGAAGACACACACTCCACCGTGCTTACGAAACTGCTTGCATGAACTTGGTTTCGGTTTTCAACATGGAGAAAGTGCGAACTAAAAATTCAAAATGTAAACATAAATGCAACATTTGGACTCTTCTTGACAGCGTTTGTGTCTTCATATGGACAGTTTTCTTTTCATTTTCTATGTTTTGCTTGTATGCTTTTGTGTCCTTGATTCAGGGTTTAGATGAAATCTTTTTTATTTGTCATCGTCCCATCATCAAATAAAGTGGGATGCCACGATGTCAGTAGCCAATGTGTATCTATGGTGTCACATCCGTTTAATGCTGTCAAGACACCTAACTGCTGATTCAGAGGAGAGGTTTTTTTTTTTTTTTAATTTGGCAGAAGAAGTCTGATTGTGACTCCAACATAATGTTCAAGTCTGCACTCTTCACAAGCTTCATTGCTGTGCAGATGAGCCAGGCAGCTGTCAATCAAAATCAGCTTGGCCCCGCCCACACAGTCCTGAGAAATACTCTCAGCAGATACATGATCTGTTCTTCTTTTCTGGGAGTTTTGAAGGACTCATTCCTCTTAGATTGTAGAAGAGAAACACTAGTTTGAGATCATGTATGTATTTTGTGCTATTTCAAGCTAAATTCCCTGGGACTTTTAAAGAGCTGTTACATAACAGTTTTTCGGGCTTTAGTTTAAAAAAACAACTCGTACACATGAACAGTTTGACGCCCTGTGACTTCTCTGAAGATGTGTTTGTGTTTGCAGTGTGTGTGTACCAGCTGTGGAGCCACTTCAGACCCCTTGCCCTTCATTCAGATGGTTCATTACATCTCCACTACATCCCTCTGGTAAGACCAGACACACACACACACACACACACACACACACAAACACACACACACACACCTACACAGTCCTACACACACCTACACACACACACTGCAGTAAATCTGGCAGCAAGCTGAGGCTGTGTGGCAGTAAAGGAAGGTACAGCGTGTTCTCTTCTTCTTCCCTGCACGGGTCCCCGCTGAACACCGAGCACACACATGCACACACACATGCACACACATGCACACACATGCACACACACATGCACAAACACATTATGCACACACACACACACACACACGCACACATTTATGTTCATGCATATGGAAGAGCAGGTGAGCTCGTGCATAATTTCTCGACAATATTCAGGTAGACAGTGGCTTTAGCACGCAGGATGGACCGGGCATGTGTGCATCCTCAGAGCTGTTACATAAAACACACACACTCTGAGTCAATGAAATAAGGAACAGGGGAAGTAATCAATCAGCTGTTTGATTCAGAGGACCCAGGGGGCGACATAAATCTATAAGTGGAACAGTGGGTCGGAAAGAGTCTTAACAAGAGGGAAATAAGAGGGTATATCACTCCGTATCCCTTTTAGAAATGGAACATGGCAGAGGAAATCGAGGGATAAATGTGGGGGCAAAAGTACAAACAAACAGTGCTGTGTGGAGGTAGTTTTTGGGGCACAGCGGTGCCACCGCTCTCTGTTTGTGCCTGTTAGTGCTGCCAAGCTATTTTTACCCTTAGTGGAGCCTGTTGTTTGCAGACGAGATAGCCAAATATGCAAAAGTCAACATGAGTAAGATAATCAGAGGGCAACAAAAAGACAAAACAAACGTCTGGTTCAGGCACGATTCAGAGGAAAGTAAACAAAGGAGCAAGTGTTGTTTTTTCTGCTTTCATGGTCAAGCGAGGGGATAAAATCAGGAGAGAGAGAGAGAGAGAGAGCAGAGGGAAGAGGTTGAGTTCATTTCAGGCTAATGGAAGGGGTGAGAGGAGGAGAGGAGAAGAGAGGGAGGGGGAGGAGGAATGTTGACTTATTTTGAAAATCGTTATTCTTAAAGGAATACTTACATCCAGAAAAACAAAACAGTGCTGATTCATTGCCCACATAATCCCGTACACGGCATGGAGCGTGCACAAGCTCATCTAGTATTCACAGATCATAATAACATGTTTGAGTTCGTCCTTCAGAGGACGATTCTACCTCAAACTGATGAATACAGCTCAGTGTCACCGCTCCAAAGTTTGCTGAAGGAGATTGTCTCAGTTTTTCTTCAAGTTCTACTTACTATAAGACGAACTGTTCCTTTAATAATCGCAACAATAATAATGTTCCTTTCGCTGCTCGAGCTCCCTATAGGAACATTGTCTTTTAGCTTAACCACTTTAGGAAGGTCAGAGATCATAATCTTGCTCGACAGGATTTAAAAACGTGCTCAGAGGGAATCTTTTTACAGCCTTTAACGACTGTATAATCTAGACTTGTTCTTACTTTTTCCCTTTTTTTTTTTTTCCGTCTTCTATCCCCTTTGTTTTATTTTCTTAATTAAAGCAGATGAGGAAAAGCCTGAGGGACTGACTCAGTCTGTGCAGTGAACGGTTGCCTAAGCAATATGCAAAGCGAGCGGACCAAACGCTGCAGAATTCAAAGCGTCTGAACTGATTTTCAGCCAGAAATACGAGCGAAAATGAAACAATTGTCTGCAGATTACCGCACAGCGCCGCGGAACAGAAAAACAAAACAAAAAAACATAACAAGTTTGAAGAATGGAGACAATGATTCTGGTGGCAACAAGTCACAATCAGGCCAAACAATAGATGTTTTCTTCTATTTATAAGCGATCTGCTTCCATACACATGGAAGGAGTGTGTTATATTGTTGTTGTTGTTTAATGCTTGTGTGTGTGTGTGTGTGTGTGTGTGTGTGTGTGTGTGTGTGTGTGTGTGTGTGTGTGTGTGTGTGTGTTTGGATGCTGCAGTAACCAGGCGGTGAGGATGCTGGAGTGCAGAGAGAAACCCACACCGGACATGTTTGGAGAGCTGCTCCGCAATGCCAGCAACATGGGAGACCTGCGCAACTGTCCTGTGAGAGAACACACACACACACACACACACACACACACACACACACACACACATTACACACATTCAGAAGACACATGACCGTAGCAGAACTCATACTTTTTGTCCCCTTTTATATTCTCTTTCTTTTTCTTTTTAGTTAATCTGCTACGAGTTCAGTTTTGTGTTTGACAAAAGGAAGAGAAATCTTCTAAATTTAATTTGAAATATCAACAAACGGAGAGATAAAAGAAACAAAAAAATTGTAGAATCATTTTGAGAATATCATTTGCAGCGTAACCACTTTGCTAGTTTCATCATGTCTTACTTTGTTCCCCCCCCCCCCCTCTTTCCTTTTCTTTTCTTGGTGCGTCTTGCGTTACATAACCAGCAGCTCATTTGCATTTTCCCCCTCTCTCGTTTTTTTCTCTTCACTTTCTATTACCGGAAACATTTTCTGACTCGTCGTCATCAGCCTTCTTTTACAGTTAAACAAAATGTTCATCATCTTCTTGCAGCAGGAGACAAAGAACAGTCGGTTGTGCCGTGACATTTAAAAACCCCCAAAAAATAGTGTCACACTTAAAAATGTTTATATTTAATGGTAAAAACTTCGATAAAAGCAACAAGCCTCAAGTAAAGAAAGTGCTGCATGGAGGAAAAGTCACATTCAGAGAGAGAAAAGGCTGTAAGAGAGAGAGAGAGAGAGAGAGAGAGAATGTAAAGGTGGTGAGCGAGGTGGAGGGAGGAACGTGCATGAAGATGCATTGGTTCTGTAGCTCTCTGCGTGTTGTGTTGCCTCATGGGAAAGTTCTGCTGCTGAATAGATCCGGCCCCCCCCCCCCCCCCCCCCGCGCTCGGCCCGCTCCTCTCTGCCAAAGTATCGGCACAAAAGAGCCCGCTCAGCGGCCCCCGTCTCCTCCGCACAGCAGCACCGACACAAGCGTTAACACACACCGCGAGCGTATTCACCGGCCCAACGCTCACGTTGTGTGTGCGCAGTCCTGCGGGAGTTGAGCAACCTGCCTCTGTTTATCTTCCATCACTGGCAGCGCTGATCTTTTGTTAATACCACACTGGGCTCGGCTCAAACAAAGTGATGCTATTTGGATGGCAGAGAGGCTGCTGGGAGATACTGTAGGTGCCAGACTGAATATAGGGTGCCAAAGAGGAAACTGTGAAGTGGTGGATATGTTTATTTGTTTTGTTTTTTTGTCAGTTATAAGCTAAAAATAATCCAATTTATTGAATCTATAGAAAAGAAAAAAGAGGTTTTCACAGCTTTTACTTTTTCAAAATAACATCATCTCAATGTAAAGACACAGAGTTGAGGTTGAGGCAATAAAATATTTGATTTCAAAGTCAGATCATACACCAACTTGTGATTTTTCTGCAGAAATTTGATCAGTTTTAATTAGGGCTGGGAAATTAATCGAAAAACTCTTACCGACGTAATCTGCCCCATGTCGATTATTTTGATTATTTTCACGGCGGAGTCATGTGACGACACGTCCAATCCGCGACATGGAAGCAAAGTCGGTCGTTTGGACACATTTTGTCTTTAGGGAAGACGACGCCGAACAAGAAAGAAGTCAAATGTAAACACTGCAGAAAAACAGTTTGCAAGAAATGCAAGTTATTTATTTTCTACTGTTTTAGAAAAGTTCATTTCTACCTCAAAACTAAAATGTGTCGTTTTCATTTCAAGCGATGCTTTGATTTCAGTTCCAAATATTCAATAAATAACCACAAAATAGTTCATCAGATATTCACTCTGTCATTAGAAACAATATCCCAGCTCTAATAGTTGAGAATATTTACATATCAACCCAGCCCTGATTTTAATTCTACATGTGAGATCTCTGTATCTTTGTCTTCCTCTTTATGTTCTTTGCTGGTTTGAAATGTGCAGGGCTTTGTCGGAGACGTGATATCATACATATCCGTGTACTTATCAGACTTTAACAAAGAGGATTAGAGTCACAAACTGATAAGAGCAGGGATTGCCTCTTAAGTAGGTCCTCTAAGAATAAGAGCGAAGTATCAACGTGAAAGAAGTCTTCTGATGTCGTGAGTGTTTGAAGAGGAGCTGATTTAAACTCCGTCACATGCTGCTCCGAGGTTTCATCTGCAACAGTGCATCTTATTTGATAAACTGACAGTTTGTTATTTTGATCTTCATGTTAGATTTGGTTTCAGGTGACGTGTAGAGGGGTTAGGTGGAGGATCATTTATTTTTGGATATAGAGAAGTATTTAATACAAGTAGAAGTACAACTTCAAAGGCTTGCCTGTGTTCAGTCAACTTGAAACAGAATTTCGTATTGTAGGAAAAATCATTTCATTTATTTTAATTTGTTGCAAAAATGACAAACAATTGAAAAAAACAAAACACACTTTTGATATCAGGTGGGACAAAATATGCATACAGTGATATAGTGCGTCCTGACTTGTCGTCATCAAATCACTGGTGCAAAATATCATAATTGGGTTTTTTTTAAGATTTGTTTTTGGGCATTTTCTGCCTTCATTGGAGAGACAGGACAGTGGATAGAGTCAGAAATCAAGGAGAGAGAGAGAGAGCGGGGAATGACATGCGGGAAAGGAGCCACAGGCCGGACTCAAACCTGGGCCGCCCCGCTTTGGAGGACTACAGCCTCCATACATGGGGCGCACGCTCTAACCACTGCCCCACCAGCGCCCCAAAATATCATAATTTAAACTTTTAAAATAACAGCGTAATAACTTTTTGTGTGTGTGTTCAGTAATGACAAACAAAGGCTCAGACGACGCATTAACACCGGAGTTCTAACAAACCAGAAAGATCCTTTAAGTATGAACCATAGACTCATATACGCTCTATGGTATGAACTCTGTTACCTCGTGACAGGTGTTCTACTGTTGACCACGTGAGCAGTTTGCCACCTCAGCTTTAAAACTCACAAAGTGGGATTGTCTTTTTTTTTTTTTTTTTGGATTCTTACGAGTTCCCGAGGAAGCAGAAGCACAAAGATTTCCCGAAAGTTGTTTCATTTTTTTTTGCCCTGAAGAATGCAACGATCAGCACTCTGCAAACCTACAGTATCCTTTGACCGGCAGCACTGTTACATAACTCTCCTGCCTGTTTTAAGGGGTCTGCAGAGCCACGGGTGCACTGAGAGAAAATCTTTGCGTATCAAAATCCAGAGACGAGTGTGCAGCGATCAGTGTTGTGTGTCGTGAAGCGGAGCGGCTCTGTTTGAGCCATCATGTGACGGATGATGCTGTCACCAGCAGTGAGACAGCACGGAGGGGCCGACTGAGGTCCTGCGCATGTGTCCTGAGCTAACAGATAGCCTGAGAGTGTCGCTGCTGTTTGGCTCATGTTTGTGTCTTTCTTTGAGAATTGAGAAGCAGTCAGCTGGCAGAAAAACCTTCCTTTTCGTCCTTTTGGTGCCAGCTCGAGGCGTCCCACCGCCCACAAAGGGAGAGTTCTGTGTGTGTGTTTTTTTTTTTTTTGTTGTGCATATGTGTGTTTGCGAGTGTTTGGCAAAGCGTCTCGTTGCCGGGGTGTTCTCAGGCTGTTTCTGAGGCCCGGCTCTGCCAACACTGCGTGCATGCTCGTGTGTGCGCTCTCTGCGAGAGTGCGTGTGTGTGTGTGTTGCGCTGAAGCTCTGTGGTGGGTCATGACTCAAAGGAAGGACTCAGAACACACGGTTCTGAACTCGACAGAAGGCCCGAGGGACAAATACAGCTCGGCACACTGCTCCTTCCTCTCTCGTTCTCTCTTAAAGTCCTTTCATCATCTCTTTCCTCCCGCCTTTAATCTCTGCCTCTCACTTCCCACTTTATCTGAGTGTGTATCTGCATACAGGCGTGTGTGTGTGTGTGTGTGTGTGTGTGTGTGTGTGTGTGTGTGTGTGTTCATCACTGACAAATAAATGGTTGATTTTTAGCGTCGAGCACCGCTGTCACACAGCCTCATAAAACAGGATGAATGAACCTGTTTGATCACACATTCTCCTTCCTTAATTTCTCACCTCCTCTCTCTCTCTCTCTCTCTCTCTCTCTCTCTCTCTCTCCCTCTCAGAGTAACTGTGGGGAGGTGCTGCGTATCCGCCGGGTGCTCATGAACTCACCGGAGATCGTTTCCATCGGGCTGGTGTGGGATTCAGACCACTCGGACCTGGCGGAGGACGTCATACACAGCCTCGGGACCTGCCTGCGTCTGGGCGACGTAAGGGGATCGCACAAACAAATAACACGCTGGTTTTCACACATTGACGTGCGTCATGCGTGCCTATGCAAGCAGCCAGGCGTGTTCCCCCCCCAAAAAGAGACGCAAAATATGTACATTTGTTTGTTGAAAGAGCGTTTTGCTCCGTGCGTAACCATTTACCAGACACTAGTGGACTCAGGGGGGCCCCAAATGTCTCCAATTTAGAAGAAAAAAAAAAGCTGCAATAGTACCCTCTATGATAGCCCTCTGATACATAAACAGGATAAATTCCCCTCCAGGGAGCTCTTGCAATGTAGAAAACTTGATACGGTGCCTCACAGGCCGCCCTACATACTAGAAAACGTTGGGATTGCTGCTGCCCCGCTGCATGCAGCTGGTGCCCTTTCTATTTTTCGCCCCTGCCCCTTAGACAATGTGTAACAGTGAGACGAACATCTGTTAACAGAAACAATAGATTCACGAGCCCGAGGCAGCGAGTCGATGCTTTTTTAAAGAGATAACAGTTACAGTAAACCAGGGGGAAAAAAAAAAAAAAAAAACACACACACACTCACACAGATTCTAAACCTCTCTTAATTTTTCAAGTCATGTGATCCACCACTTTGGTCCAGATTAAAATATTAAAATTGTGCTCGTACATTTTTAAAGACGCCAGCTTGTGATGTTGGAGCTTTTCAGGAAATACTCCGAAGTGCAATCATTTTGTCAGAGCGTGTTAAGGCTGTGAGGTAGTTATTAAAGAAGTTATGACGTCACATTCGGGTCCGACTTTAGTCAACTTGTTTGGTAAATGACTCCAGTCTCTCGTTCAGCAGTGATGCATATTCTGAATCAAAGTTAAACAATTATTTTGTGAGTGCAGGAAAGAACTACAACACTGACCAGAATGTAAAAGTGATGCACTGTTATTGTTTTGAAAGAGGTTTTCTTTTATTCTGAAGCAGAACCTGGAAGTTAAGATGTAGCTCTTAATGCCCCTTCTTATGTCAGGTAACATGTTCTCAATGCTACACATGTGTAAATGTAAACATGTCAGGGTGTTTCCTGGCTGAGAATGAGGCTGAGGTGGTGTCTGTCTGTCTGACTGCATGTACTGTGCAGACTGGCTCCATCAAACACTTTTTACAAGCAACACATTTCAAGAACTTCAACAATTGTACATTTGAAGAACTTAAAGCGTTTTTAAGGACGCTGTTGAGAAAAAGTCTGAATTAATGTGGTGAAAATATTTAGCTGTTTGTGTTCAGGCATGGTGGCCCGACTAGACAATGTCAGGAAATGTTCAGGAGTGCACTGCATGTGTGTAAGGGGCTTACGAGATGGTTTTGCAGAACCTAAATGGAGTTAACTTGACGTTGGGTTTCACACCGCCTCCCCAGACTGTCTCGTCATTTAAATCTTTTCATTCTGTCACTTGACTTCCTCCTCTGCTAGCGATTATTATAACTGCGGCCACTAGAGGTTGCCCCTTACTATATAGTAGTAGTTAAAGGCGTTAAAGCGTGAAACAACAAGTCAGACAAACTTATATGGTGGGTCGTTTTTGTTCAGACGATTCCAATTCTGATTAACTAGCTAACGAAAACAAAACACTTGACATCACATTGAGCAGCGAAAATACCTGGAGGCATGTTTAAACAAACACTGAGAGGCACAGTCAAGGACACATACGTATAAATGAACATGTGCAGATTATATGTATGTGCATGCTGCAGTGCACTGCCCAATAAACTCGACCAATCCCGTTGCAGCGTTCGTAAAAAAACGAAGTTAGAACACGTCAAATCATTCACCCGATTGTCATTGCTCTCAAACAAAGCTCAGGATTCCTCTGCCTTGTGCTCGAGCTTTTCACCTCACACACACGCACACACACACACACACTCACACACACACACATGTGTTTGGCCCCTGATGCTCTGTGTCATGACTGAGTAATGTTGATGCATTTTAATGCTACTGTAACATCTCCAGCCGCATTCTGAAGTGATATCTATGAATTATGGATCAGTGAATTTGAGTGTGTGTAATAGCGAGTTGAGTTCTTCCTTCTATCTGCTGTCTCCGCCCGCTGCTGTCGCTCTCATTCTCATCCCTCCGTCGCTGCCAGATGAAGCTGGTGGTGAGATCGGAATCGGAGGCATAATTTATCACATTTTCTGCTTTTTGTTTAGCTGTTCAGATCAGAAAAAAATGAATCCATCTGCCTCCTGTATCCCCCCCCCCTCCTCCTCCTCTACTGCTGCCTTCACTTTCTCTCTTTGTCCGTCTTCTGCATCTGTTCTCTCCCTCCTTTCTGCTTCCATGTGACTCTTTTTTTTTAAGTTCTCCCTCCGCCTCCGATTAGGACGTTTCAGAGTTGGGACAATTAGTCTGTTGCAAAGACGAGATAACAGTTTTGATTCATCTTCATTGCAAGCTGTTTATCAGGCAGAAATGTGAAAAACACTTGCTGGTTCTTATTTCTTGAATATGAGGATTTGCTGTTTATCTTTTGTTGACATTGGAATATGGAATATTTCTAAATTTTGGGTTGTTGGTCATACAAAAGAAGGAAAATGAACGCAAAATTAGCCGGTGGAATCTGATGTTTGGCTATTTTCTGACACAGAACAGATTGAGAAATTGGCTTATATTGAAAGATTATTCTAATGAAAGTAATTGAATGGGTTATTTATATTTTCTACTGTATTAAACATACTGTATGTAGCAGCAGGAACGATGTGAAGACATTAAGGATGTTCCTAGCCACTAATGTTCCTGTCCATTGTAAAGATATTTAAATTGAGACTTGTCAAAACCATATTGTGTATTTAATTGCTCTTAGAAACGGTGCATCACATCGTTAAAGAACAAAATCACGACTATTTTAAATACCTGTGAAAAGTTGGGTACGTGCAACATTCATTACCCTGCAGCTAAGCAATGCTGCTGGTTTTCTGACTGTTGCTAACGTTAGCAGAACTAAAACTACAAGCTCCTGTCCTTCTCGGGTTAACATCCTTAATGTCGCTCCGATCAAGCGGTTCTATGCCAGTTTACCTGCTCTGCGCCTACCTGATGCGATCCGTCCACTGTGCTGGTTTACATCCAGGCAGTAGAGCAGGAAGAGCTACAGCCCCATCTAGTGGCGGTCGCTTGCATTACAGCTTAGACACAACATTCAATCGACATTGTGGGTATTCATTAATAAGAGAGTAGTAATTCAGTTGATGACTAGCAAGAGTGAGAGTGTTTTATAAAGACTCATTTATGGGTTTTTTGTCTTTATTTGACAGGACAGTGGATAGAGTAGGGGCCAGGGGACGGAGTGTGGGGAATGACATGCGGGAAAGGAGCCACATGTCGGACTATAGCCTCCATACATACAGGGTGCCACCTATCTGCTAGGCCATTTGCGCCCCACCAGAGTGACTGAGTTTAATCGTTTAGTAACACTTGATTGATCGCGCACAATGTTAGAAAACACAACAACATATGACTACATGGAAAGTTACTCTCTTAAACAAACATCCTAGTGCTGAGACCTGACTGTGAGATCAGTGCATCACTTCTGCATGATAGTGTGCAGCACATTTGTGGCACCCTGCTGCAGATGTGCAGCAATAATGAGAAGATGAGAATGCATGTAAAGGATGACTGAATACAGCATATACACTAGGTGAGCAAAAATGTGCTTGTAGTCTCGGTAACTCCTCTATCTCTATCCCTCCTCTTAATGCACACCTCTTATTCTCTTCCCTCCCTCCCTCCCTCCCTCCCTGTCTACTCCCCCTCCCTCTGTCCCCTCTCTCTCTCTCTCTCTCTCTCTCTCTCTCTCTCTCTCTCTCTCTGTAGTTGTTCTACCGTGTGACAGAGGAGAGGGCTCGCCAGGCGGAGCTCTACTTGGTGGGCATGGTGTGCTACTACGGCAAGCACTACTCCACCTTCTTCTTCCAGACCAAGATACGCAAGTGGATGTACTTCGACGACGCCCACGTCAAAGAGGTGAGACACAGTTTGCAGTTGGAGGCTGCATGCTGCAGGACGGGGCAGGAGAAGGAGGAGGGGAGGGGTGGGGGTGGGGGGGGGGGGGGGATTGATGTACGGTATCTGCTGCATCTCCAGCTGAGCCGATGAGAGCAGCAACGACTAGTACTAAGCTGTGTGTTAGTTTGAGTGCTGCATGGTCAGTTCTTTGAAGCAGGGGCGTTTTTTTGACTGATAAGGTGTTTGCCTTTTAAGTACATTCTGGCGCAGATGACACTCGTCTTGTGATGTGATACCTTGTGATTTGAGCGTGAGTTATGTCCCATACGGCTGGAAACGGACGTGAATATTGTGGCGGCTGAATCGATGGAAGCTGGTCAGGTTTGCTGAGTCAAAAATGTGAGATCAGGTGGATGTGCATGCCCTTGACACTTCTGTCAGCTAATTAGATTACACAGCTAATGATAAAGAGTGACGCTACATCAATAAGGACACACAGCTGCACAATGCATGTTTGACCTTCTACTTTTGATGCCTCATGAGTAATGTTATTTCTCAAAAAAGAATGAATTTACCATACCCTTTGTGTGTGTGTCTGTGTGTGTTTATGGGATAATATGTATGTTAATGTGTGTCTTTATATGTGTGTGTTGTCGCCCTGCTGCACCTCCAGATCGGCCCAAAGTGGAAGGACGTGGTATCCCGCTGTATCAAAGGCCACTATCAGCCCCTGCTGCTGCTCTATGCTGACCCCCGTGGGACGCCGGTGATACTGCAGGAGAGCCCCAACCCCTGTAGCAGCTCCAACCCGCAGCTGGAGCTCCAGCACTGCAGCAGCAGCAGCAAAGCCGGCTACGACAGCGAGGACTCCGGTACAGCAGAGACGACAAAACATCAGATCACAATACTCTGTGTTTATCACCGTGGGGGTTGGGGGGGGGGGATGCATGTCAGGTTACAGCTTCAAAGCTCTGACCTTCAGCCCCATAATCCAGCTCCTAGCTTTGTGTACTGCTGAGAACTTGCTCTGCTGCAAACATATGGAGACGCAGGATTAACTGAAAGGTCATCTCCCTTTTTTCCTCGTGTTCTCTCTCAGGTCGGGAGCCATCCATATCCAGTGATACTCGTACCGACTCTTCAACAGACAGCTCCAGTCACAGAGCCTCCCGCAGCAGACCCCTCCACCAGTCCACGGGCAGCCACCTCTCCAGCGAATCGCAGACCACTGTTGTCTGTAACTACGACACCGGCACCCCGCCGCACAGTGCCGACGCCGGAGGTAAGACTGCTTTCCAGCCTGAAGTTTTCTACTCTTCAGTCAAAAATCACGGCAGCTCCTAACAGCTGCAAACACACAAGTAGCTGTTGTAAGAAAGAAAGAGGATGTGCTAAACTGTGGTGCTTGTTAGGGACAAATACCAAAAGAGCAAAGATCAGTTTTTTTTAAATTTCAGACCAAAGAAAGTGAGACCTCTCTCCCTGTGTTTTATCACTGCAGACTCTTCAGGCTTTTTCGCCCCCCTTACTGGTTACTCTTAAGTTTACAGGCACTGCTGCTGGGATAATTGCTCCCAGTGGGATAAACAAGAAAAGAAAACTATTGGATTTACTTTCCCTCTTCTCCCACACACACACACACACACAGAGTCAGCGGTGGAGGGTCCTCCCCGTCCTCCCTCTCCTCCCCTGCCGGAGTACAAGGAGACGGCCGTCTTCCTCCTCTCGTCCCGCCGGCCGCTCACGTCCTCCTCCTCCTCCTCTCGGCCTCTGTCCTCCTCCTCGTCGTCAGGGGTGGGGGGCTGCGAGGGAGGAGCAGGAGGGCCCCACTGGGAGGATGAGAGCACCAGCAGTGAGAGCAAGTCCAGGTACTGTGCCATGGATATGAAGTCCTGAAAATGTCTCCCTCAGATGTTAAGTCAAATTAACTTTTTTAATATGGCACATTCGAAACAACTGAAGTTAACCAAAGTGCTTAAAGAGTAAAAAAAAGAAACATAAAATAATAGTGAAATCAGTGGATTAAGAAGGTTAGTATTTCCATCTTACATGAGATCTTAAGCAGCATCATCATACGGTCCATATAGTGAAGTCAAGAAGAAGTACCTCAAATTTTAGAACCTGAGTGAACTTACTGGTATTCCTACATGACTCAGTTTGTCATATTACGATATGTAAACTGAAAAAAGACCATCTATAACTGATAGAGAGAGCTGTGTGGAGATCCGGGTGGTCCTTTGGTAGTCACTTAAGCCACATGCAGCTCAATAAATCGTGACTCCCACCAGAATCTTTCTGCTTTTAAGTACTGCAGTAGCAGCTGCTGGACTGCCTGCCTGCCTGCTTTAACAGCTGCCTTCATCTCTACAGTGAATTTTTATCAGAAAGATTTTAAATATGTATGTTAAAATGTCCTCCAATATGTGGTTTTATTCACAAAACGTTATAAAAGCTGTGTCAGACTGTATTCTTATTCCAGATTTTGAATCTAAAATGCAAATTTTCCGTGCAATAAATGGTTACAATGTCTGTGTGTGAGGCTTGACTGAACTGTATTTAAGTCATTTTGTAGGTCAGTTATTTTTACTGCTTCAGCATAATTCTGAAATGAATTATTCTACTTTATTTTTGGAAGATCTTTCATAGAGATGAAAAACCTCCTGCTCTCTTCCTCTGTAGTTCTTCTGGAGGCCGCTACAGGCCCACCTGGAGGCCCAGAAGAGAGGCCCTGAACATCGACAGCATCTTCACCCGACCGAGAGGCTCCTCTCTGGGCTACAGCACCCTGCCGGGTCCCTCTCTCCCTCCCGAGCCCCAGGACTCTCTTCCACCAGCAGGACCCGCTCCTGCACCCACACAGCCTGGGTTACAAGAGGCAGGCGGGAGGGGGACTGGGGAGTTGGAGGCGGGGTTTGGGCTGGTCGGGCAGCCCAGGTCTCTTGGCAGCGGGCGGACAATGGGTCCCCCTGCCCCTCCACCTCTGCGAGGGGTGGAGCACCAGCCGCGTCTGATTCAGAGGATGGAGAGTGGCTACGAGAGCAGCGAGAGGAACAGCAGCAGCCCTGACAGGTAGGAGACTCACACATAACAATTACTGTCTCTTCCCTTCTGCCTCTGTCGTTCATTCTGTTTCCCCCTCTGACTTTCTCTGTCACTCTTGATTTTCCGTTCAATTTAACTTTAACAGCCTCAAATTGGAATGTGACATTAACAACAACAAATTGTCCAACAATAGTCGTCCCAACAAATCAATCAATGGATATATTTGTCTGGGGACGCATGCACTCTTAACTCTTCTTCTCTTTTTGTCTCTTTTCTTGCTCTCTTCACTTTTTCTTTCTCCATTCAGGGAGGTGGGGCAACAGAAACGGGTGCTGATGTCAGGACCTTCGTGGCGTTCGGTTCCCAAATCAAAGAGCAGCAGCGCCATCCTGCAGGAGCTGCCCTCCCCGAGCTGGGTTGGCGGCACTAACTCAGGTGTGCATTCGCGTCTGTATTTAAATGCATTCACCGTAATTCACTTTTTTTCGATTTACTTAATGATTTTGTTTCCCCCTCCTTTGTGCGTTTGTGCGTTCAGGCTCAGGGCGGAGCGAGCTGGACGAGCTGCAGGAGGAGGTGGCGAGGAGAGCTCGTCAGCAGGAGCAGCAGAAGCGGAAGGAGGCGGAGCGGGAAGCAGCCATGGGATTTAACCCCAAACCCAGCAAATACATGGACCTGGACCAGCTCCAACACCAGGGTAAGGAGGGAGGAGGGATGAGAAGAGATAGAGAGCGATAGAGACAGGTGGGAGGGAAAGAAGAAGAAGAGTATGGTAGATGATAGTGTGGGAGGTTTTAATGCGAATCAAGGAAGTCAGTTCACACAACTTGCAGAAAACCTGTGATGCATTTTGACATTCCTCTCTTAGATATCGTTCTATTCTTCCAGAATACTGAAGAGAATAGAGTTTTTATTCCTTTGGGAAATGCCCAAAACTAACAGATAGATCAGCTTAGATACTTATCACAACCACTAAGTGAGGACGTATTGTTCTGAGTGAAGAAGAAGGTCAAACAACGAGGATATTAAAAGCTGCACGAATCTAAAATATCACCCCAAAAAGAGTCAAAGAAGGGATTTTTTAAAAAAATGTTTTCACTGAAGTAGGTGAGGATGCTTTTAGACTTCGGCTTACAAATCCAAACATGCTAACAGAAAACATGGAGGGCTGTTGTAAATGAAGGACAAACTGATAACAACAGATAGCATTATGCTAATATAGAAACCAAGCTATTTAAAAAAATCATATCCAACATTTCTAAATTTAAACTAATGCAGCATAAAACAACCAACATCAGGGGGAAACATGATGGGTTCTGGAGACCACTAGGGGGAGCTCTATGGAAGTCATTTTCTATGTTACAATATTTTAAAGGATCCCCCACATTTTTTTAGTAACAATTTACAAAATTTCTCTTCCATCTCACACTTGTCTTATTTTTCTCTTTCGGTTGAAATACCCCAAACTGTTCTCTTTAGAGCTCCCCCTAGAGGCCTGAAGACGTCAGTTATTTTTAAGCGTTTCCTGTTGCGTTTGTTTGGATTTTTTTCCTCTTAATTTTGTACGTGTTTTTGAATCGTCATTGTTCCTGAAGCTGCAGCTCCCTTTCTCCAGACGTAAATGTATGCGTAGAAAGTTTGTCCTTGTAAGCCGCCATAGTTTTAATGCTGTGCGTCATTCCCTCTCCAGGCTGATGAGGTGTATTTTAATGTTAAAATCTTGCTTGGTGCAGCTTTAAGGTCACATTAGCACCTGTTGTCTAGCTCAGCAGTGACTTGTATGTCGGTGGTTCTGTCTGACCTCCTCTTTGTCCTCATTCCCATCTGTTAGTTTGTCTCTCCATCTGTCTCCCTCTGTCTTTTTAAAAAGTGTCTGTTAGTTCAGAGTGTGTTACTATAACTCATGGCGTATTTGTGTGTGTGTGTGTGTGTGCGTCATCCATGGGAGTGAGTGTGTCTCTGTTTGTCAGTTTGAACAAAGCAGAAAGAGAATCCCCTGCAGGTTAGTTTCTTTACCAACGTCTTTACTCTGGTGGGACATTCACTGACCAGCACTGAGTGGGAAATTAACTCTGGGTGAAGAACTCACAATCCCTGTCAAAGTCTAAAACACTGATGTAACTGTAACAGTGATTTTCTTTAAAGCCCCGGTGAGGAGTTTTAGCTGGTTATGAAACAGACTGAAATGAAAACTGATGCCTGGTTATGACCTACAAAAGTAAACAAGACCATCAGCGACAGGATCGACTATTTCTACGTAGTTATTTTGTGTGCTTGTAACCACTGCCACAGGAAATTATTTTAAAGCTTTTAAAGCTTTGTTACTTTTCGATATCAATTTTGAAACGCTTGGTATCCAAACGTATCGAAGAATTGAAAATGTTGACAACCTTACCATGGACCTACAGTCTATGTTTATATCTCAGTCTTTGCATTCTTTGCATTTTTGTTTCTCCAGTCAGGTCTGAAGTGTTATCTCACACCTGTGACTGTGTGGCTCCTTCAGTACCAATGTCACCCTGGTGGTCCATACATTTTGTTAAAGTCTTAAATAAAATGGGCTGAATGAACAATAAACTTTTGTAGAAGAAACTGATGCTCTCAGTAGAGCTGGTGAAGGTACGATGAGTTCATCTCTTTATTCAAAATGACTAAAACCTGTGTTAATCTGCTAAATAACCTCTTATATAGTTTTTCTGTTTTAATAATTACGACCTCTATGGTTCAAAGAGGATGTATCCCTCAGACTTTGGTGATCACCTGATTTCAGACGATGCTTACAAAGCTAAACAAAGAGGCTGAACATACCTGATAAACTTCAGCATGTTAGCATAGTTGATGCAAGTGTGTTTGCAAAACTTCATCAGCAGTTAGAATTACTGTGCAAAATTGCCGTTACTTGAGGCCAGAGGCGCTGCTTGTCAACAGGCAAGGCAGGCAACTGCTTGGGGCCCCCAGGCCAGTAAGGGGCCCCCGAAAGGCTGACAAACCTAAAACTGCAGCAATAGCTCAAAATTAGCAAATTTCGCAATGACAGTAGGAAACCTCCCTAATGGGGCCCCATCCGACAGCACTCACTGCCTGCAATATTCCTGTGAGAACCAAAGTTCGTCACTGAAGGAAAATGAAGAGGAATTATGTTTGGGAGGGAAAAAGAAAGAGGAAGAGCATCGGGACACTGGTAGATATAATATTGGTTGGAAGGGCCACAAATCAATGTTTGCCTAGGGCCTCAACAGACTCTTGAATCTCCGCTGCTTGAGACTTAACATGGGAAGAATAGCTGTGAGGTTTACTATTAAATATTCAATTCCTGAAAATTAAAGTAGAAAACCCATAACATGTTATGTTTAATCACACGTGCGTTGAGCTCTTAACCACGCAACTTACAGGATTACTCTGCTTAAAAGAAAAGTTATCACATGCTGCGTCATTTTAATGATAGACCCTAAAAAACTTGTATCCCGACTTGCACTTTGCAGATTTGTTGCGTGACTAGAATGATAAGAGCCTTGACTTTAGACTCCGACAGATTAGACATTTGGCCTGATAGTTTTTCTTTATGCCTGTTTCTTTTATGCATATTTTATCCATGAATCCACAAATCTGTGTGTGTGTGTGTGTGTGTGTGTGTGTGTGTGCGTGTGCGTGTGTTACTATTTTCGAAAAAATTTGTGTGTATGTGTATATTTGTATGTGTGTGAAAAAGATCCATGTATGAACTGCAGGTGTGCTGCTTTTTCCCCCCGAGCTCAGCACTAACTAAATCTGTATCAGGGATTATAATGTTGTGTCCTGTCTTTCCTACTGTGTCAGCTTCAGTGTGTTTAGCCTCATGTACCTGACACACACACACACAAACACACACACCCAACCCTGAGAGAGTACACTCAACCTTGATGAAGTGAAAGGACGACTTGCAAACGAACAGATGGCCTCACTATCAGTGCGGTTACGTAACAGAATTTGGTTTCCCACGTCCGTATCGATGGTTTCAGGCGGACTCGAACAATCTGCCTCAGTGTTTTAGAGGACGTTACAGCCAACAACAACAACAACAGAGCTGCCATCAGTCTTCTTCTATTCTGTCTCCATCAATCAGAAATGTGTAAACTCCAGCCAAGATGGGGGATGGCTGCTCTTTTGTTGTCCTCTTTTTCATATTTCTATAACAAACTAACATCATTTAAAACGCGTTCACAAAGCCGGGCACATAGAACTGTCTGGAGAAAAAAACATTTTGTCTTTTTTCCCTGTCTGGTGTCTTTGGCTTGATGAACGTAGCCTCAACTTTGCTATTCACCTTTCTAATCTCGATTTTTGGATTAACTAACAACAGTACAAATTCACATATTGATGCATTAACAGTAGAACTTTGCGAAATGGGAGGAGATGCTCGATGTTGGATTATTTTTCATACTATAAAATATCCACTTTTTTCTTCTAATGATAAAGCCTCAATATGATTTAACACAAAGAAGCAGAATGAGTGTTAACGTTTTTGTTAGCTAGCTAGCATTAAGCTACTGGTCATGTCAGACCAAGTAAACACCTGAAGGTACTTAAATAAGTAAAGGTTCATTTTATCACTTATGAAATTAGGTTGTTATCCATACGTTACTATATGTGTAATTTAATTTTTTAGATAAATAATCTAGTTTTTAAGATAAATTAATGATAGTCAGCTTTGTGTCACAGAAAACGGTTAGCTTAAGCTAGCTACATGTAGCCTAGCTAGGAAGGTGCAAATCGCTCTAGCAAGTGGTTTGGAATTATATCTTGGTTGTATTTTGGAAGGAAAAAAAAAAGTAGTCACTTAATTCATCTAGAATCTAACCAGAATCTGAATGTGACCGTTTCTAAAAAGCTTTATTTGAGGCTAATGTAGCTCGTACTTAGCAGCGCAAACAACTGAATTTTAAGCTCTGGCTTTGCACGTTTTTAGCAAAAAGCAACTTGGAATTTTTTTGTTGACTAGTTTTAAAGTATGTTTACTTCTTTCTCCCACTATTTCTTACAGAAAAAAAAACAAACAACTAACACTGATGTTAGGATTCACAAAATAAATCCTCCCACTTTGCAACTGCGTTCATGTGTTAGATCAACACACACATATTGAGTAACATTAGACGAGCGTAATGCATGCCAGCCCCCTCATAACCACTCCTTCTGTTCTGCTTCTGTTTTCTCTCTTTGGTCTCACCTGTTCTTTACCCTCATATTGTGTTTCTGTCTCTTTTTTGTTTCCTTTAAACTCCACTTTCACTCTTTCATTTCTCACCACTCTGTCCTTATATCTTTCTGTCTTTTCTCTTTTTTATCTCCCGCTCTGTTGTTAACATCCTCAGCTGTGCTCAGACCCCTGCATGAGGCTAGCGCTCATAGTGGATTGGCTGTAGCTGCGTGCATGAGGAGCACTGGGGGCCCAATCAAACGCGGGCAGGAACAGGAAATGGAACGGGAGACAGGAAGCGCCCGTCCGCAGGGTCCTCACAGGTACCACCAGTGTCCACCCCTTATGTGTCCGAAGCAGGTGCCTGTCTCAAAACCTCTGAGATCCCCTCCCTCCCCCACTTTGTGTGTGTCCTCAGCTCTAGCTGTCCCTAAACTCAGGCCTCATGTGTGTGTCTCAAGCTCTGGCTGCCAAAATAAATCCCCCAACCCACTGTATTTGTAACCCCAAGCACTCCACTCTCAAATCCTGCTGTATGCGTGTCTGAATGTGTGTTTGTGTGTGTGCTCTAAAACACACACACTTGACTTTATACAGTAACTTCAGAGCCTCTGTGTGTTTGCGTGTTTGTTGCAGTGCAGTAAAAAACCTGCTTTGCTGGGCTATGTGTTGCCATTGAGATTAAAAGGGAGAGAGTTTCTCTCTGCTTCGCCGTGCTTCACTGCCTCCCCTCATTGTTGTTGTGTTGCTCTTTGTAGCCGTGCGCTGCCAAGGCTTCCCTCTGCTCTTTTTGTGCTGCTGATCGGTCCTTCTGTGCACTGGAAAGCTGCAGTCTGTGCGTGCGTGTGTGTGTGTGTGTGTGTGTGTGTCTTCGACTGTGTTTCTATGTTCTGCGGTGCGATTGCAGTCACAGATCCTGTTTGGAATCCTCTTTGTTGTTTTTTCGTCTCTGCTGATGTGTTCGTGTGACGGTTCCCTCCTGATGTGTCAGTTCTGATGCTTGAGAGAAGAGAAAGTGAGCGTCAGTGTGAAAGTTGTGGCTTTGCATGGTTAAAAAAGTCTTTTTTTTTTTTTTATAAGCTCATTTATAACCTGAGTAAGGGAACAACTCAAATTCATAATTTAAAAAAGATATAACGGGCATCGTGTTTTCAAAGCTTCCTGGGATTTTACCAAACTGAATGATGAATCAAACCACCTGAAAAGAGACAACATTGATCAGAGAGCCTTTTTTTTCACTCGTGCTTTCTAGAAAATGTGCAGACAAGCCGCCCCTGAAATATTCCTTCGTCGCTTATTCACATGTGCACTTCATGGCGGGAGACTTTCCCTGACAGACGGGTATTATTGGGGTGAAAAAAATCTGTCTTTTAGCTCAAACATGCAGCTTACCGAGAAAGCTCAGGAGGTTTTCAGAAGTTGTGTGAGAATACCATAGCACTGAGGAGGCACAATTACACAGCCACGGCCCCCCCCCCCATCCTCTTCTTCCTTTTTTGTAGGAGAACTTCAGGTGGTCGAGAAACTTCTGAAAAATGCGAAATTCGTATTCTTCTTCAAGTTTTTGGTTTTTGATAGAAACATGTAGATGCGCTATCTAGATATGAATCCTCATTCCAAAGTACAGACATCACCATGGTTCTGAATTTGAAAGGATTTTACACTAATTAAAAAGCACACTCATGAATAATGTATTAGTCCTCGTAATTCCAGATCCGAGGGCCCACTCTCCTCTGGTTTATATCATCGAGGATCTCAGGTCAAACTGTCAGGTTCTTAGGTTCATACCAAGTGAGCAAGTTAGAAATGTGGGGATGAGAGATTCCCTTATGTGTCTTAAAGGTCATCAAAAGGTCATTATCGTTTTAACTTTTACATTCTCCCATTAGACTTTGCAGCGGCAATTTGAAACGGCTGAATTGATGGTTATTACCCAGGTAGAGGCTATGATTAGATTCGCTAGAACTCGGTTATATAATGTCAGGTTCACTCGCAGTTTCATTAGACTTCAGTTTAACGCGAGCGAAATTAGTTCAAAATTAATCAACTGTAAATCCAAACTGTTAACGGCAGGATGGAGGGAAGGAAAGAGGAGGAGGAGAAGCTCAGTGCTCAGCCTCTTTTATTACCTCCCTCCTCTCCTCTATTGATCAACACAAGCCTCTGATTTATAGCTTGCCGCTGCAAAGCCTGCTGGGTAATTACTAAGGCTGAAAAGAGACGGGGGAGAGTTAACGTGGGGGATGGGGGGGTTGGCACTCACGTAGACACACACGGACGCACACACAGGTTTGTGCATGCTGTCTTTAAATAGACACACAAATTTACAGACTTGCTGTTTGCACATACCAACACACACAAGTTTACCACACACACACACACACACACTGCCACTGTGAAGAATGTGTAGCACGTCTCTGCAGAGAGGATCCTCTAATGTTCAACATATATCATATCAATGTATGTAAATCAATAAGGTGATGTAGTGGCCCGCTGAGGCTGAATGACTCCAGACTGAGGAGGCCACATTTATCCTCAGTGTTGATGAACTGCATCAGTGCCTCTGCTGTTTTTTTTTTTATAATCAGATTAAAGCTCATTTTTTGGATTGTTTTAATCAGAATGTGAAGTTTGGTGAATGTGCAGCTGATCAGAGGAGCTTTGCTTTGTGGCTGACTCATGAGCAGCATGTTTGTGTTATCACCATACACAAAGCGATGCTTGCACAGGCTGCATCATTGTGTGTTTGTAGCTTTTTGAGTATTTGTGTGTGTGTGTGTGCGTGCGTGTGTGTTCTGCTTGTTTATCCTGGCCTACTGTTGTGACCTTCCCTCTATGCAGTAACTCACCTGACGTCAGAGCAGCTCTGTGTTTTTTTTTTGTTGTTTTTTTTTGGATCTGTTGCCCCGTGCTGCCTGCTGAGTGACACCCTCCCTCTCCTGTGTCCTCCAGTGAACAGCCTGGCCCGGTCCAAGTACTGCTGACGCCCAATCAGGAGGAGGAAGAGGACCAGGCTACGCCCAACCAGGACGCTGCTCTGGGCCAGGACCCACCTCCTCCACCCTATCGGCCCCCGCTCACCCTCAGCATCCCTCACCCGTGCGCCCCTTCCTGCCAAGGAGAGGAGGAAGAGGAGGAGGAAGGTGGATGCGTGGGAAGGAGAGGGGAGGAAGGCGAGGACCGGAATGAGGGGACAGGGGTGAGGCTGTGCGAGCTGCTGCAGGCAGGGGGGGTGAGTGTCAGACCTCTGGGGAAGCACTTAGCCATCTCTCTGCCGTCGCTTCCTCTACGTCTCTGGGATACACACGTCACACATGCCGCACACCACACACACCTAGAACCCACACACACACACCCTCCCCTCCCCACCTCCAATCCTCCCCCATCTGCCCCTCTGGAAGCCTCGGGGCAAAGAAAACCTCTTGCGCCTCTGTGGCAGCCCCCCCAGCCCCAATCCCCCTCGGGCGCCGCGCAGCATTGGCCTCTGCAGGGAGCCGCCGCTGACAGCGGGACGCGTCATTGGTCCTCCTGGAGTTTGGACCGTCCCGATGCTGTGGTGACGCCGTATGACACGCCCCCAGACCGCTGCGTCCCCATCAGGCCGCAGACATCCAGCCCGCACTACAGCTTCAGTTGCCAGTCCTCTCCAGGGCACTACAGCTCCCAGCATGCCCCAGGGCAACACAGAGATGCCTTCTGTGACCGGGAAGAGGCTGAGCTGTCGGAACTTGACTCTCTTTACCAGGCCAGTCTGCTGGCTGGAAGAACAGGTACACACACACACACACACACACACACACACACACACACACACACACACACAATCAGTTATGCACAAGCAGTGAATTAAACATCCAGCAGATGTACTGAGCTCACACGTTAACAAGTCATTGTTATTATTTAAAAGTGAATCTTCTCACACGGTGGATTAACCAAGAGGTCAAATCAAAATTATTATCGTAATAATAATTATTTATAGACAATAAGTTTGCTTTGGAAAGTGCATACTAACAAAGAGAAATGTATGGATGCTGTCAATTAACTGAAAAAAAACAAAAAACTGTTTGTCTGCTAAAAATAAAATCTGTTATTTAAGTTCATGTTCGTTATGAATATTGATGTGATTCCTGATTGATTACTAGAGACAAGGCTTTAAATGAACCAATCAACTCATGTTCTAAGCATTTTATTTAAACATAGTTCAGCATCATGTTGCTCGGACTCTCCCTGCTCTTTACTGAAAACAAGCCAGAAACCTCGGCTGTTTCCCTAACTACACACTACTGTGCATTTGGTATTTAAGAAGGTTTTGGGTTTGCAGTGTGTGTTGCTGCTGTGCATTATAACATCCCCCCACGTTTGAATGTACTCTCCATGTGCTTTTTCTCAGACAGAACACTGCACAAAGAATGAGCTAATAAGGGAAGTCTTTGGAGATACATTGTCCTTTTAGGTTCCAATTGGCAGTTTAATTCTAATGTTAAAAGTATTTTTGCAGAAATGTCGATTTACAAAACAGAATGGTATCTGCTCATTGGAATTTCCAGCTATGGATTTTCTACATTTTATTGCTTGAATTACTTTTCTGCCAAGCATCTTGAAAAGCCTTAGACATGCTGTAACACAAACTTTTGATTGAATTGTAGAACAGGGACAAGAAAATTGTCAAGTGTGCTCTGAGGGCGTGTTTGACACGGTCCAGAGCGACCGAAACATCATGTGACTTAAATACATAAACAAACATAAATAGTGATGCTGAGCAAACGTAGCACAGGATATTCTCTTCTCAAGGCTCGATCATAAATGTACGTCCTACATCACCCACTTCATGAGATAGACCAAAACAATTCAATCCTAGACGAATCCAAACTGTTCAAGGACACATTTCAGGATAATGTGTTTGAATTGATGCACAAAACATAGATTGTGTTGATTAAAAATTACTTTAAAAAATGGCTTGAACAGAATGATAGTAAATATGTAAATGCATCAGTGGGATCTTCCATATGACCTTCTCACATTTACAGTTTAGGTTCTTTAAAATCTTCCACTAAAATTGACGGTTATCTTGTTTATAGAGACCCTCCTTTTTTTTACCTCCAGCCTGGTACGTGTGTGTTTTCAGGTTGCAGCCCCTCAGAGAGGCTCATATCCAGGGTGGGAGGGCAAGGTCGCTCCAAGACCCCCAACGCAGACATGGAGAGGAGCGTGTACGGGGCAGACTGCACCAGCACCCCCACCTACCTCAACAAGGTAGTGTAAGCATCTTCATTCTAACGGAAACCCCTCATATGGGGGGGGGGGGGCGCTTGTGGGCGCAGTGGTTGGTGCGCGCGTCCCATGTATGGAGGCTGTAGTCCTCCAAGCGGGCGGCCCAGGTTCTGGTCCAGCCTGTGGCTCCTTTCCCGCATGTCTTTCCCCACTCTCTCTCTCCCTGATTTCCAACTCTATCCACTGTCCTATCTCTCCAATAAAGGCACAAAAAGCCAAAAAAGAAATCTTAAAAAAAAGAAAGAAAAAGAAACCCCTCGTATGACAATAGATACATTTTCCAGGCACTCACAAACATTTTCTCCCTCTGCAGCCAATGATGTTGCGGGATCTGCGTTTGGGGGCGGAGCCTGATGATGGGGAGAACCTGAGACGAATTGGACGCAGCCTGAGTGGCACAGTAGTGACCCCGCGCAGCAGCCGCCTGACTGCAACCCGCAGCTTTGTGAGTGCGACTTTCAGTGCTCTGCTGCCCTCTTGTGGCCATGCTACGTGAACTGCACCTGGCTGTTGTCCCGCCTTGGCACACACTACACATTGCTTTTCCCTGTGCTCTTCTCCTCGCTGTTTGTCTTGTTCTTCCCTTTGTCCTGCTTCTCGATCTCCAACCTGTCGTCCTCTCTTTGCCTCTCTCCTGTCCTCTCTCTCTTTCTCGCTCTAAGGTGAAGCAGGCTGATGTCAGTGCCTCGCCTTGCTTACTTCCTCTCTTCTGAGTCCCTGTTGCTATTCCACCACTATCATCTCCTTCATCCTCCTCATCACCAACACCTTCTCATCACCACCTCCCTCCACCGCTTCACAGGTAAACACTGCGCTGAGCTCACATGACGTTACACTTGTGATATTCAAAGCAAAATACCATTCATCTGCTTCACACTGTAGGAGTGTGCATGGTTTAAATATGGTCTGATGAGAAAAGTAAATATATTTGTACAACAATTTTGGGCAAACATTTAATTTTTTTGGCATACTAGACTTATCTAGCACAAAAGTAGGCTAAGCTCCTATTTTTACACGGCTATATCCCGGGGAAGTGCACTGATTTGTGTTTGCTGTGGAGAGCCAAGAGTTTATTTTCATCCCTCAGCAAATCTGTCATGTGTCAAATTTAGTTAAAACTTCCTGCAGATATTACCAGCATGTTCTTCCTCAACTCAGTGAACAGATATCCTTTAAAATAAGACAATAAATGCCAAAAAAAGTTAAAATATATCAAATCTAGAAAGAAAGGCAGAAAGATGATAGAAGAGCAGAAAACTAGTGAAGAAACAGCTGCTATGAAGCAAACTTCAAATGAAACACTGACAACAGAAACGTTTTCAGAATAAATACGCAGTATATCAGTTTGGGAGCCGTTGCTTCGGCTGAAAACTGGAAATCACATTTGTGAGGCTGCCTGAGGTGTTTGCGACTAAATAACAGGCAAACTAGGAAAAAAGTCTGTTACCAATATAAAAGAGCGAGAAAACAAATCACCAAGGTGACGCTGCACATCTGATGTCAGATTCTGGACGTGAGGTGAAAACAAATGAAACAAGTAGTTTAACTGATCTCCAGAACATAATATCCCCCCCCCCCCCCCACCCCCCATGTTAACAGCTGTCTTGTCTTCATCAGCGAGCATGTTGACTGGCACAACATTATCCTTGTTATGATCAGGTTTTAAAGGATCAGTGCATGCAAACGCCACATCCATCCAAAAACCAGGATTAGATAGAAGCAGTTCTCACATTGAATCCATCAAACTGTGACATTGAAAAAAAAAAAAAACTGATCCAGCTTCAAATGCAAATGCATGTTCAGAAACAAGGACACTGTGATGATGATGATGTTTGTATATGTGGAGCTTAAAGTCAGGTTTGAAACATAGTGAATGAGCAACATTACTCTTCATTATTGGGAAAAATAGCTGAAGGCTTGTTGCCGATACTGATTAAGGGAAGTTGTTGATTCTCATGTTTTGCTTGAATTTTTCTTTGTTTCAATGTCTTGGAGAGTAGCAAGCCTGTACTGGAATAGTTCTTCTGGTGTGCAGTCATTCGCAGAACTTTGTCTTAAGTGACTGCCAAGAATACGTTTCCGATGATAAATTAAAGGAGCATGTCTTAAATTGATGCAGAAGACCTTTAGAATTTGAAATGGATCATTTCGAATAAAAAATGTGCTCCCTTTAAAAAAGTCTCGAGATAGATTTATTTCCTTAATGAGTCTGTATTTTGCCTCAGCAAAGGGTATGAAAATTTGATTCAAATATCATTTATCAAATCTTCTGGAATAAAATGCAAACGGTAGACGTGTGTGATGATGTCTCTGAAAGCTCTGGCCAATTAAGAAGTTCTGAGATGTCAAGAAACAAATTCTCTACCCGTAAAAGAAACGTCCATGCACAACTCAGGACATTTGTGGACAGCTAAATGGTATTTCTTATTAAATCAACCATTTCAAAGTAATCCACTTACAGTAATAACCTTTTGTTTGTGTAATCTGAGGTGCGCCCTCAGGCTCATTTGATCTCTGGCTCACTGCCTTCTCCCTCCTCCTGTGCAGGAGCTGTCTGGCGGTGCAGGGAGTTTCTGGCTGTGTTTGACGGGGGTCAAGCTCTCCTCTGACCAGAGTCCCGCTCTGCTTCACTAACATCACCCCGTCCAGGCTCAAAGAGGGGCCAGCGGCTAAGGGGTTCTCTACAGCCCCGCTATGACGGACCTGGAATCGGGCCAGGAGGATCAAACTAACCTCCAACCTGCTCCTCCTCCTCCTCCTCCTCCTCCTCCTCCTCCTCAAACAACATGCACACGCAAAAACATGCACGCACACATCTGCACTGACGTAGAGCCTCCCTCAGCGCCTGCAGCACCTTGCTTAGACCCTCCTTGCCTTCCTCCCTCCCTACCTACCTCCCTTCCTTTCCTTTGACCTACTATTCTGTCTATGCAGTCACTCTGACCCCAAACTACAACCTCAACCTTCCCCCCCCTTCTTCCCGGGACTGTTTCTCGTCTCCCCCTGAGGTTTCTGAGGGTTTCCCTTCTCTGACCAGGTCTGATTTGGACCCGGATAATCCTGCAGACTCCTCCAGCAGGACCCTCAGCTCAGGGGAGAGGCTCTTATTAAGTAGCCACGCCTCTTCCTCTTTCTTCACGGGCATTTCTCGTTGGACGCACACGTAGCCGAACTGGGTCTATTTCAGATGGACAGCCATATTTTTTCTCTTCTTGTTTTTCTGGGTTTCTTTGTTTTCTTTCTCCTGTGTGCGCGCACAGTGAAAACCCGCCCGAGACCGAACTTTCTATTAACTAAAAGTCATGTACAGAAAAACTCATGTATGAAACCTGTATGTTAATTAATAAGACCTTATGGAATGTTGATAATGATAATTAACGAAATATTGATAAACTTTAAAGTGGTACTTCCTCATGTCTGCATTTCAAATAGAAGTGGAGTGCACTTCACAAGTGTCTAGCTGGAGTTTCCGCCCCCCCCACCCCCCCTCCCCCACCCTAAACCGCTCGCCGACCTAATGACAGCTCTCCCGTTTCTACCGGGAGATTAAACAAGAAAAGCGCTTCTTTTTTCTTGTTCCTTTCTTTCGTTCCTTCTGGCTCCCTTTGATTCGCGCTTGCTTCATTTTCTTCCGAAACGGGAAACAGTAGCACCAGAAATAGGCCAACAAGGGGAGGAAAGTCTTGAAGGAAAAATTGTAGGTTAGGAAACCGTTCTCTTAAACAGGGAACGACTCAAGTGCGCTTTGCAAGGGTACCTGAAAGAAGTGCACTTTTTGAAGGCTTTTGGACCGAAGAGCTGCAGGAGAGATGTTGATTGTGTTTGTTTACCTTAACGGCCTCAGGTGAACTTTAGTGGCACTTACGAATTTACACGTTTTACTTTCAATGAAACTGGTTTGGAGACCTCAGTTGTGAATAGAAAATGCTCATGTTCAGCCTGAGACAGTCTACTATGATTATGCTTTATATGATATATATGTATTAGAGGTATATTTTCAGCCAGGGAGCTATTTCTTCAGAGATGTCAACCATTCCTCAGTTGTATGAACAGTTATTATATATTAATGAACAATAATAACATATATTACTTCCCCCTTTACTGAGGAGCGTTTTGACATGTGTAGAGTATGTTTACTATATGCTTTATTCTATGAAATGATACAAAAAATAACAAAACTGGCCAATGTAGAGTTCTCCAAGAATTTACTGATGTTGATTGATCGTTACTAAACCAAAGGTTGGCACTTAACTCAGAGAGGGTATTTAAAGTTGCTGTTTATACTTTCATTTATGTTCAGATTTTGTTGGGTTTTTTTTTTTTTTTTTTTTGGGGGGGTTTCTGGATGTGGGAGAATGTAGCCAATTGTAGCGCATGAGTCCGCTATGCAAATCAACCTTCCCTCACGATTTCCTGTATCAGAGACAGTGCAGGAGGCAGACACAGCCACCCTCTGGCACTCTCATGGACTCCGGCAGAGACTCGGAGAGAAGGAGGAGGAGATCTCATGTTTTAATGCTGCTGGTGAACTTTGTTGTTCTGCATCTACTACTATGTTTTAACCAATGGAATGCAAAAAGAGAGCAACGAGGCTGGAGAAAAGAGGGAGAAAGAGAGCGAATGAATGTAGACCAAAGGATGAAAGTGTGTGTTTGTGAATGACGTGATGGTAGAGGAGACAGACAGAGGTGAGGATTAACTTCAGAGGGCTCATTGTTTGTGGGTGTTTGTAGACTGCGTGTCAACTCTGGGTGGTGTTGCTCGGGGAAAGAGGGAACCTGTATTTTTGCAATAAAGTTATTACCAATGCACTCCCACAGGGGGCGTAACCACCGTACAAAGTGTGCGTTGTCATTTGTTTGTGGCAAGGTCAGAAAAAAAGTAGCCTGACAGTCCTCTCCAAAAATATTCCCGAGGTTTAGCTTTTTGCCATAACACTGCCATTCATAAAAAACAGTTTTTTAAAGGCTTAACATTGACGCACAATAACAGGAGTTTTCCTGTTTATCATTCACCAATTGCCTCCATCACCCACAATGCATCGCAATGAACCCCATTTCAGTTGAATTCATGTGTGTTATTCTAGCAGCGGCTAATGTGGCCTCATGTTGCTAGCCACGTTATTTTCCCCAATTCACAATGTTCAACCGGTAGCCATTTTCCCCTGACCTCACACTCAGGCTGCTCAAGCTGAAATGCTGTTATAATTTAGCTTTTCAATTGTTAAACATCTGAAAAGACAAAAGCAAACATTGGGTCAGAATTAATCGAGTAAACTAGAACAACAAAGTCTATAGCTTGTATGCTACCAAGAGCTAACGTTAGTCAGCTGTAACATCCTGACAATACTGCGAGCCAGCACAATACCTTTAGCTAGCATACATTAGGCCTACAGTTACCTAGAATACATTACAGTTAGCTAGAAATGTGAATCTTTCTTATAATGTGTAACCAGTGCTGGGCAAGGTAGGCTACTTGTCAAATGTAAGCTAAGCTACAAGTTACTCAACATTAAATCAAGCTTTGCTACGCCTAGGAGAAATGTAGCACGCTAAGCTACAGCAGCAAGGCAAAAGTAGCTAGCTACATCAAAGCAATTCTCATTTATTATACTTTTATTGTTATTATATTGAACACTATGTAGTCAAAGTCTATTTATGTTTACTTGTTAGGACATTTCTTTACTCAAATTATTAGCTTCATCTACATACCTTTCAAGCAAATAAATGAAAGTGTACCTCACTTCACTTTGATAGTAGGTGAACAACTTACCAACTGACCCATTTCCAGTAAGTGAACTCATGCTAATACCTTTGCACATTAGCCAGCAGCTAGGGACGTTACAGGCTTCAATGGTTAGACAGAGATGTCCCCGTCATATGGAAGTAGATAGTCCACGACAAATACACATCAATGTATCCGAATGTGTCTTTTACTTATCCTTATAAGTTTGATTTAAGACCGTGTGCTCTGCTGCGCTTCAACTGTGGTGGGAAAATGTTGCTTGTTTGGAAGCTACTACTCTACATAACCAATGGAACACTTAAACTACGTTAATAGACATTTCCCCTAGAAAACAGCAACTTTAACACCAAGCTACCGAGAAATGAGGGTAAACTGCTAATGCCTCTATTTGTAGCGCTATTACAGCCCAACGCTGTATAACTGTTGGCTAAAAAAGTCTCTACTCCTTTCGGAAAGAGCTTCATGAAAGAGTACCAGTCGTTGCAGAATAAAGTGGGATGAGGCGAAAACATTTTTATACAGTCAATGGGTCAAACTGCAAAACGATTTTCTCATTTTTTCTGCTCACAACAAAGATGAGGAGCAATGTAAAAGATTGATGGATTGGTGAAGGGGGGACACATAAAGGCAGGAGCAATCTTCAGGTGATGTATTGTTTATTTATTTATATTATATAGGCTATTTCAGGCAGACAAAGAAATTCTGACTGGAAAAAAAAAACAACACAAGAAAATTCTATAGTCAGCCGAAAGAGAAGAAAAGCCACCTTCAACTTATTAGGGGCTCGATCAATCTGAAAACAATGCGGAAGATTTTGTTCCATTTTCCATCTTTAACAACAGGCGTTATGGAAACTGTCTACTTTTAGTTGATCTGTCTAAAGTTTTACTCACTCAGCAGCAACATTTATATAACATGTAGATATATCATTGTTGTTTGTAACACAGGGTCTTAAACTTGCCAGCAGTTCTGTTCAAAAATGAAATTTGCCACCTCTGAAGAGCCTCTACACCTGAATATTAACAGTCCCCCCCTTAACTTGGTACAGTCCAGTTTCCTCCCACTTAAAAGCCCATTGGTTGCTTTCTTTTCCTGTTTGTCATTTTAAACTGAATCCATGCTAGAAAGCGTTTAAAGCGTTTTTTTAAGAGATAATGGTGGAAAGATAGTTCAACAAACTACACAACCAGAACTAAAACCTTATATTCCAAGTTAAATGAATTTGCTGAGTGTGTGTCTGCTGTTTCTAGAGGGCCGGGGTTTCCACTGTGACAGGTAAACTCTTATTTTTTCTCATCAAACAAAATTCTCAACACCAAACAAAGACACAACTATAAGGTTTTTAATAGATTTCATGCATCCCTTTTTGAGGCGCACATGGTGTTATACTCAACCTTTGTCACAGCTGTCATTTATGAAAAGCAGCCTTGATGTTGAATCACTCATTAGACTACAGAAACAAGGTTGGTTCATCATGTTTGTGTTACGATTTTAATCAGAGAAGGAGTGTGCTTTTGACCCTTATATGTAGTTTCCTCAGAAACAGGTTTATCAATAAATATCCCAATTTGACTGCATCAAAAATAATGGGATTACAATGGTTTAGAATATGACATGGCAGGCCTTTGCTCTTTTATTTTTTGTAACTCGACTGATTTGGTTGTTTGGGATCTTCCTTTCTTTCCCCTTTCTTTCATCCTTTTCTATCTTCATTTTTTAACGCTCTTGTGAGGGACTTTTGGTTTGTGTTGATATTTAGCGCCCCCCTGTGGAAATAGCAGTGTCTCTTATCTCTTTGAAGATCTTGTCCTGTACATTCTTACAAAGTAAAATCTCATCCAGCTTTCTTTTTACAGTCAAACAAATGACTCTTTTTGAGTATTTACTACAACAGAGGTTTCAGACCTACATACTGTCTAAGAAGTCAATCTGGGTCTGATAGTCTCAACGTTTTATACTGTAAGTCATTTGAAGGCATCAATATCAAATTAATGTATTGTTTCATAAGCAGTTGAGACCACCACACAGGGGCTTTGATTTCAATTGAAATGTTTTAAAAGCGTTTCTTCTAAATCTGCTCTTTTTGTCGAGCTGCTTCTTTGCATGAAAATGTCTATACACTAAATATTAGTATTACTGTTGCTGTTGTACAATGTGGAAAACACAGAGTTGGTACCTTTGCAGCTTTTTGTCAATGCATGTGAGATTTCATGAGTGACGGTCAGCTTGCAGTTTGTCCCTCCACCACTAGATGTGAGCAGTGAGCAGTGAAACACTCTCCTGCCACATGCTTTCACATCACAGTCCATTCAGTCACGCCCACTCATTCAGGAGTATTGACACACTGTCATCACTGACACACAAGAACATACACACTCTTCACTCACATGCACAGCCTTTTTCTCTAAACTGGAGGCGATAATTACACGTTTGACATACTCTTTACATAAAAAAAAACTGAAAGAATGACCTTGGTAACCCCTGCAGAGCAGAGAAAAGACGATGAATCAATATCTGTTATCTTTCATAAATGCCTCACCGCGGTATAGATGCAGTGAATTCAATGGTTCTTTCATATGTTGGTATGTTTACGTCACCCTGCTTTTATTTATAAAGACCATCAACGTGACACAGTGTTGCTTTGTGCAGTAACCTTTACTCTTTGGGGGTTTATATATACATGAAGGATAAGGCCATAATGCGCTCCAAATGTGATTTTGTGATAGAAAACCACAAACCACAGAGAAAATATCAAAGGGTGCAAAATTGGGAGTTTTCTTGATTCTTTCTTTCTTTCTTTCTTTCTTTCTTGATGTGTCTCTACAGAGTCCTGTAAATTTGATGTCTAATTACGTCGCTAGGAGAGGCAGACGTCTCTGCAATAAATGTCATCAGCATTTGTGAAGCATCGAGACCAACACAGGCAAACTGACAGAAATAATGAGGAAGATAGAAACATGCAAACTCATGCACGAGTGAAAGGAAGCATTAAACAAAGACAAACTGTTAAGTTCAAAGATATGGTGCTGGAGTAGAAATCCTTTATGGACTGGTTGGACAGGCAATAATAATGATGACTGTAGTGGTGCTTTTGAATTGAATAAACAGTGGTGTAAACCCCCTCCTCTAAACCTTTTCATGTGGACAACTTAGTGCAACACTAACCTTGAGACTGACAGACAATGTGAGCTGATTCTCCCACATTTTAACGCTTTTCATTTCTGGCTTTTCACAAGTGTTTCTACATCATTTTTAAGGTGGCCTTCAGTGAAGTTAAAGGCTTTTTGAGTATTTGTACAATATCCTTTTTGTGTATTTGCCGTAAATTTATCACCCTGGGTGCTATCAATAATGAACCACGACTGCCGTCAAAGAGCTTGTCATCCTTTTGGGATGCATCATCTATTAATTTATTGGTGTGTTTTCTGTTTTTTATTTTTATTTTGGGCCTGTTTTAAAAGATGTAGGTCAACACAATAAAGAGTGATAGTGTAGTGAACAGAGATAACATCTGATAGGACTCACTTTCAGTAGAAAGGGTTGTCTTTCATGGCTTAGATTGCCTGGAGGGGCAATAAAAAGCCGGAAGATGCCTCAGCACTAAAAGTATTTCTTTTAAAGCTCCTGTGAGGACTTTTTTAACTGATTATAAAGCAGGCTGAATTTTATACTGGTGCCTCTATATGAACTACCAAAGCAAACAAGATCATCAGTGACATCTGTGATAGTTTCTATATTGTCATTTTCAATCATTGTAACCACTCAGCCTGGGTAGGTGTGGTATGAAGTGAGTTACAGCATGCTGCAGTAATATTCTTTGTTTACATTTTCAAAATTAAAGCTAGCCTATATAATGCACTTATTTCTTCTTATTTCCCATTAGACAGCAAGGCTTATGAACGTTCAGGACAGGAACAGCGAAAGGATAAGAGGCACATCTTTGACCACAGGGGGCGCCAAAATTGATGCTTCAATAAAGTTCCTCAGGAGCTCTAAGACAAACAACTACTCATGCGTATAAACTAACAGAAGAACTCTGCCTGTTACGATCCATTAGTCCACTGAGCGCTAAAATGGTTGAAATGCAAACGTTTGATGGAAAGCAATTTGAAAGTCTCAAAATCATTTTGTATCAAACAAATCTAATCCTATAGCTACAAAACTGGAATGCTTTTGGCACTTAACTGGTTGATTTAATTGGTTGGTTGGTTTAGATGCTTTTGATTCTCAAGGACAATGAAGCAGGTTACTGTTAAAGCTATAGAGAATTTACAGCATCACATGAGGCTGCCTCCACTTTTGGAAGGAAGAAAATAGTGGAAAATAATCCAGAAAAGACTTGCAATCAAACAGGATTCAGTCTGTTAATGCCCTAAAATCAAATAAAAAATCAAAAGGACATTTTATTCCCAACATTTGGAACACACAGTTGGTTAGAAAAGAGCTTGAAGAGGAAGGTGTGATGAGGAACCTTGAGAATAAGCATGAAGTGAAAAGAGTGCTCACTCTAACGCCTCCTTCAATAAAATGACATCAACAGAGTCAGTTGCAGAGAGCAGTCGGTCTGAAAGAAGGAAAAGCTGTGGAGCAGATTCATGAGAATAAGAAATACAAAGGTCCCTCATCACAGATGCAGCAAAATGCTTCAAAATAAGTGACATGGTGGCCAATAAGGGACCAGGTTAGTCTACACATATCCAGCATGGCTGTGTGCTACAATAATGTAGAAAAGACGTTCAAACACTCCCTTGATTAAGACTTCATGTAACATGAAAGATTGTGCAGAAATAGGTGGACCCTGCTCCTACAGGAGCATTCAGGAGTCACAAAGAAGAGATAATGAGCTGTGATGGGACTTTGTTCACGTGAAACAGAGTATCATCGTACCACAGGCACGGAGAAAAGAACTGCTTGATTGCGTTCATCACGGTCACTTTGGGGTTGACAACCGTGAAAGAAACGTGTCTGTTTTAGTCAATGGTCTGTAAGACAAACAGTTAGTGGCATGTGAACACAGAATGACTGCACAGTTCAAAATCCCATAATGTGAGGGACTTTAATTACCTTTAACTTTACCACTGTTGATTACTTTCACAGGGTTTACCTTTATTTCACACCCTTCAGAGTTACTTTGCTGCAAATTACATGCTAGCTAGCTAGCTAGCTAGCTAGCTACACAGAAAATAGTCTGTCGTTTTTCATTTTTTAATTCTCCCACTTTCCTACATTTAGGGCCTGATTTACTACACTCCCAAGTAAAGAGTACTAAATTGCGTGTTCATTCCAAAAAATTGCACGTTTGGTTAGTGTGCGATTTGCGGGTGATCTACTGAGAAAATTTGCGTGAACGACACCAGGTGCAAACCTTGTGGAGGCGGTACTATTTAAGTTTTTGTGTGTTCTACTGGTTTACGTCACGGAGAGTTTTGACCAAAAGCAGGATGACTGCAAACGCAAAATAGGTATCAGCGGAAGATGCAAATAAACCTACAGTATTTTCGAGTTATAGCAGATAAAACTGAATATTACAAAAAAGAAAATTTGGCTTATAAGAAAACCTCTCTTTTCTTCCCTCCATCTTTTGAAGATGAATTGTCATACATAGCGCAGGAGGTGCGAGCTGTGTCCTCTGTGGCGCAGTTTTGTTGGCTATAAATAGGCAACAATATAGTTTAATCATGGTGTTTCCTGCTGTCATTCCAAACACATTAACCTGTGTGGGGAATAACACGATCTGTATGCCTTCTTTGGTTGTGCCTATGTCTCCTAACTTCAATAACAGCAGCCTGTTGTGCGTAACGCTGGTCTCCTGGGTTAGCACGTTTTTTTCAAAGGTCTTAAATACAGACACCGTCACAATCACCGCAATTCTTGCCAGGCTTGGTAAATCGCAATTCGTGTACTAACTTCAGTTCTTTGCATTTTCTCCTCCCAGTATTTTGCACGTTAGGGCAGAAACGCCTCATGTTGCATATTCATTAAAGCAAACGTACTAAATGGACAATGCACGTTGTTTTGCTCATATGAAAGACGCAATCCTCACTGCGTGCCGTCAGCCGATCAGATAGCACTTTTTTGCTGGTGGTATCAAGTTTGCACACGTTTTATAGGGCCCATATTATGCTTTTTCTGGTTTTATATGCTCTTTAGTGTGTGTTCACGCAAACTTTTAGTAAATCAGGCCCTTAGTTCCCCCAGGCAGCCCTCCGCTTGCTTGCTGTCTAACAAGATCCATAATTCATTATTCATCATTCATAATTGAATTTATGCCCTTGTGATCTTGAAGTTGTTGCAAAATACTCTGTAAAAGGAATACAAACACATTCATTACAAACTCTCCTGGAGACCAGATTTCTGGGAAGGGAAATGCAGATCTCAACAGTGATGCTTCTTAATCAAAATTCCTAGGATGTGGAGTAAAATATGTTTATATGTTAGACATGCTCCTCTGTTCAGCTAAAATGCAGCTTTAAACAAAGATAGCAGCTCTTTTAGGCACAATGCGTCAAGCTAAAAGCTAATATTTGCATGTTAACGTTGATGTTAGGTATAGGTACAATGTTCATGGTGAATGGTGAATGTTTTTTGCTGTTTTAATTTTAGTAGTTATAATGTTTTTACGCTAACTGTTAGCATATTAGCTTTCTTAGCATGTTAAGTGTGCTTAGCAAATTAGGCTGGATTTGAGGCTGCTGGAAAATATGTTTTCATCCCTGGTCAGATGAATTGCAAAAAAAAAAACATGTCTGTAAAAAAAGTTTAAGAGTCTTCACTAGACTGATGAGCTGATTCAAAATTCTAAAAACTGTGTGGATTTGCCCATGTTACTATAAATCCCACACTTCCTGAGGCTCGAAATACCTTATTTGTGCAAAAATAAACATTTTACAGATGGTTGTAATCCCAAACTTGTATTTTTCTTTGATGAAAGGGACAACAGCTCAGATAACTAATGAAAGGTTCTTAATAACAGAATCCAACAGTACAAAAGACCATGACAGCACATGCAGTAACCCAACCGGTCAACTACAATCTGACACACCGCTTGAGGAGATTTCGACAGGAGATATTATGTCAAAAAGGAAGCGCGACTCCTGGAGGTGGAAAGAACGACTGTTGATCTTATAGGTCAGTGAAAACTCCAGATGGGCAAGTCCACAACACAGAAAATCCCTTTTGAAAATCAATGAGCTTCAACAATCCCAGGATAAGTAATAGATCCCAAATCAAAACATGCTGGTAATACAGGAGCAAAATCCCAGACACGTCACACAAGAAGGCATGTGTGGTCTTGTGACTGAAACCCTTGAGTGGGGAAAAAAGAAAGCTAGTGAAGCAATTCTGTTAGGAAGAGGATAACCAGTAGAGAGTTTGCTCTAATCAAAAATATATTAATTGTAACTTCCCTCCAGAATCAAAACCACTATCAGCGAGACCTCATTGGTCGGTGTCTTTCAAAACACAATGCTTTTCCCCATTTTGAAATAGTTGCTATTTTCAAGATGCATGTATAATGTCATACTGCTCTGTCATGGGTTGTAGCCTGTAAATGTAAGAAATCAAGTAATATGTTAGCATTTCACAATTTTTCAATAAATGCCCCCATAAGAGATATTTGATAATGAAGGGGGGGGGCTTCACAACATCTTTAAATTTTGAGCTATAAATAACACGAGCTAGCATTTCACAAATGTTAATAATAGCATTCTACATTGCTAACATATAATCTCCTAACAATTTACTCCCCTATTTGCGGTAGTCTACCGTTATATCTCCGATTCACTTCATACTAACGGTAAATAAGCTAGTAAGTAGCTGTATGCTAATGTTAGCTGTTGTCTGACCTAGCTGGGTTTTCATATAGTCTATGTATTGGTTAGTTTATTTGAATTTGTTCATGTTGTTTTAACTTTTAAACATGGCAAGGTTCCCTTTTTTGTTGTTGTTGATGACCAATCAAGAAGGGATGATGTAATATCGATTTGCCACATTGCTGAATGATTCCACTTAAAACCTGGAACACAGAAGTACAACATTAGCTACACCAGTTCTGGGCTTCTCACCATAAATGTGACATCAGAGGAAAATGGACATTTTGAAGGCTAAGGTTCTGTTTGGTTAAAGCACAAGAACACTTTTGTTAGAGATTGGAAAAGACCGCATACTTTGTTGCTAGCTTCATAATGTCACACTATATCCTCCTACGCTTCTCCACGATTAACAACTGCTTCTATTTGGAATCTGGTTTCTATTAAAAACAGGATCAATAGCGCTTGCATGCTTTAGACACATGGATGTTGGTAGATTTCCACACCAACCGAATAGGGAGCACACAAAAAAGAGATCCTGATGGCTACTTTTACTTAGTCAATAGGCTACAGCATTTTTACTGCTTCAAACCATTTTTTTTTACCAATTGTATCTTCTAATTGGTAAAAGCTACAACAAAAGTGAAGTGGTATTATGTCACCTTTTTTGTTCCCCAAATGAGAGCATGCAATCTAATAACATGGAGCAGCGTTGCGAAGGCGTAATTTGGTTAGAGCTGAACTCCTTTAGAGAGTTTTAGTTGTATCTTAGTATTCAAAGGACGACACAATGAAGGCACGACAGCTTAGTTTAGTTTAGTTTATTTGCACATTTTTTGAAAGAAGAATCAAACAGAAAATAACAAATAATAAAAAATAAAACACGTGCAGGTGAGGTAGAAACCCATGAGGGCTTATCTCAAAACCTCACCTTAAGAGATTAAACAAAGTTAAAATAAAACACAGCAATTTCCTTCTCTTGAGGATGTCAGCAAAAATAATATAACGAGGCTTTATTCACCTCATTCTGTCTTTCTTCTGTTGATCAGGATCCATCTGCAGACGCTCTGGTCCAAAACGGACGCACATGTGGCTGCGTGTTCAAAATTAAATTTGAATGTCTCCCCTTCATTCCATTAATGTCATGCACACAGTGGACTAATGGACACATCCTGAACTTCTGCGTCCAATGGCCCAAGTCCCTACAGACTGAGCTACTGCCGCCCACAAGCACCTGTTTAAATCTTCTTCATGTGCTTTTTAAAAACAAGTTTTGCAGAAATGGGCTTCATAGAGAACCCATGAATGAATAGTTCACTTTGTAAGTCTGCATTTACATTACATACCCCTCCTAGTCATTTTCAGACATATTCATTGACGACAAACATTCTCCACAACAGCACCACAGCACCTTTAAGAAAAAGCTAAAGACCCAGCTCTTTCATGAATACCTACTAACTTAATGATGATGGTCTCCATATTATTGATGATCATGATGGTTGTGACGATGGTTTTTGTTTGATAACGATGACTTATAAGATGGTTTCTATACTGATTAGAGCTCTCAAGAACTGCCGTCAATGTTGTGCTTTGCCTCTGGTCACTTCCTGTCAGCACCTGTGTGTCCAATCGGACTCAAAGCTGATCGTTTGCTCTTACTGATATTGTTCCCTTTTTTCTAGATCCTTGCTTGTGTTGTACTTACTCTCCGATGTACGTCGCTTTGGATAAAAGTGTCTGCTAAGTGAATTGTAGGATTGTAGCACTATAGTTGTTAGGCTGCTGCACATAGGGATACCTTAAAATATAAAGATGAGTAAGTTATTAAACGTGGTTGAAAATGGACGTTATTAAAAGTTAGGTTTTGTTCAAAGTGTAAACGTGTTTCTCCTTTCTATAAATATCCCTCCTCCTCCGCATTGTCTCCCTCCGCTGCATGGTGTCGGTACCGGCGGCGGTGGTGTGGGTGGTGTCTGACGCTCGAGCTGCCTGAGCGGAGAGAGTGGCGCACGTGCCGGTGGACTCACGTGCGGGATCAGTGGCAGACAGAGGCTCACGCGCACTGCAGGAGAGTCATTCTGGGCTAAAAATAGCGCCCCGGCGGAGGAGGGAGAGTGTGAGGAGACTACAGCGGAGAGAAATAGAAACTTGGGGGTTATTTTTACCTCTTGTGCTTCCCTTTGCTGCATCCCAGACGTCACTTCTTCCCCCTTAAAACCCCTAACCCTCGCCTTTTTTATTTATCCGTCTATTCTCGTCTGCCTTCCTTGACTTCTGTAGCCCATACTGCTCAGTTGAATGAGTTTGTTATAAAGTAAACTATGACTCAGGTTTATGAAGTTAAAGCCTTAAGCTACATGTTGTTTCCCTTGTTAACACACCTACGCACTGACACTTTCACGCTGGTTTCCAAGATCAATTTTCTGTACAAATAACGCAGAGTGTTAATAGTTGGTTGTCTCTGCAATGACCAAAAAACATGTAGCCCCAGCATCTCAGACATACAGCACTGTTACCATAGCAACCATGACTTCCCGATCGGCCTACACGTGCACAGACTTGGTCATTCATCATCTCCTTCATTCATACATTCAAAAAGGAATTCATTCACTCAGTCACCCATTGAAACATTCCGTTTTCTACTTTGATTCTCCTTTTCGCTTCTCCTCACCTATTGATTGTTTTTGGAATACCTATAAAAGTTATTTTATTACAGTAAAAGTTGGAATATTAAAGTATAAAAATGTTTTGTTTTATAGTGGTTGTCTTATCAAGTACAACTACAGAAATATTTGCAACAAAATACCTGATAAAGTATTACAGTATATGCATTTTTTTTTAACCTTTTTAAGCTCCTTTATTTATTTGAAAGCGGTAGCCTTTATGTTTAAAATGTTCCTGCTGGAGTTAATTTTACTGCATCATAAATTGATGGATTAGCATGTAGAATAGAGAATATATTTTCTAAAGAACTATTGTTCAAAAGCCTTATTTGAAGTATTTCTTGTAAGAAGTGCTTCATTAATGTTGCAGTTGTTTTAGGAGGGAAGACGACACAATAAGACGAAGCGACTGCGTCCAACACTGTTATGACAGATTTGAGTCTTTGTATCAATGCTACATGGAGTTGGATGAATTCCCAGTGTCAACACATGAGTGGAAAAGAACATTCAGGTGTACATGTGTGAAAACAGACAATAATTTAAAAGCTTAGTAAATGCTAAATGGACCTTTTGAGTTAGAATCTATTTAAGGAATAGACGTTCACATCTAAAGACAGAAGAGTATAAAAGTACTCGCAGCAAAATAAATAAATAAAGTACTTTTTCTGCAAGGTAGCTTAAAATACATGATTATTGCAGTTAATGCATGCCCAGAGGAAAATGTTACTGCTTAAGGCTTTCTCTTCTGCATCTCGGGAGACAAAATGGTGATTCTCATCCCAGCCTCTTTCAAGTTTCAAATATTTCTCATTTATTTATTTTTTGTTTCTCCTAATATTCACTATGATAAATGGTTGAGACTATAGCCACAGGAGTCTTATTAGAGACTTAATGGAGATATCTGGTTAATGGCTCATTGTCATCTCCAAAGGAGAAAATAATGAGACAAAGAGAGACTGTGATGAGCCTACTAAAATTAAGCAGCCTTACAAATTCCAACCTACATAATAAACATCAAATGATCAACATTTGTACCAACAAAAACTAACAACTTGATATGTTATAACAAATACTTCCTTTATTAAAACAGCTGACTAGGAAGCAAGTCTTCATTTTCATCATCAATCAATACTGATACTTCTATAAAGAACAGGTTTCAGCTTGGTGACCAACAAAACTAAACAGACAATCAGCAAGTTTGCTTTTTTCTGTTATTTTTAGTGCCTGTTACTGCTACTATGGGGTAACGTCAGAACAAAACATTTAAAACATTAACAAGTTTATCTTTACAGTGAGTGGTACTTTTGACTGTAACAAATAAATGGGATGACATTTTTTGTCAGAACACAATTCTTAACATAAACCAATAAACAACATATCGCTATGTGCACATTAGTTGCCAAAATCTATGCAGACTGAAAGTTCTTCATATAAGCTTTAACCTTGACTCTTTGCAGAAACACCTACTTTTAGAACAGTATCTGGTGATGGGAAAACAATCCACAACATTAACAATTTCCAGTCCTTTACCTCATGCAGCATTTCTTAATTAGATGGTCTCAAAATGTCCATTCAATGTGCCACATTCAAGCCCTTAGCCCACATGCGACACTTGTTTATGACGGCTTTCTTGAACTTTGCTTTCTCCACTGGTGTCCACCCTTTCCACGTGCCACAGTGCATGGCTCCTCCTCTGGCACGTTTCCATGTTTCCCAAATGCCACTGCATTTTGGCACTCCTCTGAGCTGAAGAACTCATCAAAAAGCAAGTGGAATAGGCGATGGCAGTCCTTCTTTGCCTCTGCATGTATTGAAGCCAGGCGGGTCGATGACACAAAGAGGCCACTTTCGGGATATAGCTCTTGTTTTGCAGCTCCAGTTTTTGCTGATCCAACACCAACTTCAGGTCGTAGTTGCTCAATTCTCTCCAAAAAGCTTTTAAAAAGCATTAAGCTGGTCACCACCTATAACAGACAAGGTGAATGATTTAAAGATGGTGGCATTCAGAGTTAAGAACAAGAATGAAATAGTTTTAAATTTGATACAGGACATCTTTCCTTAGTAATTCTTATCATATTCAATTCAAATTTTCTAGCACCCATAACACCTCAATGTCTAACATGAATTCATGTTAAAACATTTAGTAGCACTTTTAAAATTCTGTTTATTGGGATGGATTGCCCCTTGAGATGAACCATCTGATGAACCTTCTCGGGGAGAAAAGAAGAAGAAGCCATCCTTCACCATATCCTCAACAAATAAACTCAGCTGTGGTTTGTGTTAGAAACAAGAGAACAGTACAGGCTTGGATGCACCTTTACATGAGAGGGTTTTTTTTTATTGCTATTTGGAAGAGAGCAGGGTCATTGTAAATCAATAAAAAGATATAAGGGTAATAATTTAATCGTGTGTAACAGTTCTGTCACAGTGGAAGTGGTCTTGATGTCAGTCATAAACTACAGCTTTTGCAGTCATCGCAATGATCTTGAACTTTGATGTATAGAGTCAAATATTAGACAGTTCTCTCTGTTACCATCATCAAAACAAAGAAAAAACCAAAAGAGGAAACATCTCTTTTTTATTTAGAATGGTGTTTCCCACTCCTGTAGTATTCAGAGATTTGTAGAATCAGTGCCAAGGCACATTGAAGCTGGTCTGGCTGCCTGTCGTAGCACAACACCTCACTAAGACACTTAATGTTGAGACTGTCTTTTTTTACCTGCCTGTATATGTGTTTATGATTTACTTAAGAATAGAATAGTTCAAATATTCAGGAAATGTTTTGTAATTAAAGAAAGAGAGGCTTTTTGACTTTGAATTAAGGTTTTCAAGTACTTATTACTCAGGGTATTAATTGCTTATTTTTTGTCCATTTAAATTATTTCAGGGGAAGAGCTGGGGTTTGATCCACTGGAAAATGACACAAAGATATGACTCACGCTGGAGAAGAAAAGTTAGGATTCCAGAAAATACTTGCAAAAGATACAGAAAAAAGGTGAGAAAATGTTTTTGTTTTTTTGTGGTTGTATGGTCAACTGTTATTTAAGGTCTTCTCTCAGCTACATTTCAGTAGTTTATTTGCCTTTGGCAGCATAATACTATGTAAGAATATAAGAATTTTGTGCTTTGTTTGAAATTACAGTTTTGTCAAGAATATACAAAAACATGCCATTTTTTCTGAGTGACTCTAAACTATTGCACTAGGAACACAACAACCCATAAGTATGTTGTAAGTTGAATATCTTAACCTTATGATTCCTCTGTTTTCAGCAGGACACACAAAGAGTGGAGAACTCAGGTAACAACTGCTCTAACAAAAACACATTTTCTAAATACACAGACATATGAAGTTTTGTGAAAGTCAACAAAATAGGCTGTAAATTATTGATATGATTCAGAAGCAAACAATCAGTGAGTTGGTAAAGTATGACCACATACCCCTTCTATTGCATGTTAAGCAAACTGCAACTGAGAAGCATGCCTCCCAGAAATATTTAATAATAATTTTAATTTAATAATATACGTTTTTTGAGGCAGCTATGTCTTTGCCTTTACCCTGTGTTGTCTGCACAGATGCCTGTTATATTGCTTATAGGGCTATGATTTGATAATGAAATTAATATCCAAAGATTCAAATATAATATCTTTAAAACACATTCTTCGTCGCTCTATTAGTGTAGTAATTGGCTGTGTTAAAGGTCCCATATTATGCTTTTTCTGGTTTTATATGCTCTTTAGTGTGTTTTCCAAGTGTCCTGTGCATGTTTAGGCACATCTATGTGCAAAAATTCAAAGTCTGCGGAAGCGTGGCTTCTCCTACGTCCTCCTGTTAGCTGCAGCATTAGCTGCATGTAACGCTCGGTTCTAGCCCCCCTCGATAAAAATGTGTCAGTCCGACGTCATTGTCAGTGTGAGTTCACTGATCAAAGCCCATTGGCTCGTTGTTGGAAGCCCTGCAGCCCGTTAACTTCTGTAGCACGCCCACGATATGCCGTAGCCTGCGGTAGCACAGTAGTGCTAAGGTGCTAATGTTTATGCTCCCCTCGGACGGAGCCAGTGGCTGCATTCCCAATATGGTAAAAGAGGCGGGACATTTCCGAGAACCGTGCTGAGCAACTGACCAATAACGACAGAGCGGATCAGCAGACCAATCAGAGCAGACTTGGCCCACGTGGGGTCTAACAGTGGGGGCTCAACAGAGTGCAGCTGACAGACTCAGAGCGTAGAGGGAGCAGGGAGGAGCAGTACAAGAAAACAGACACTTTTTTCGGACTTTAGCTCTTGTGAACGTACAAAAGTAGGAACATAGATTAAATATACGAACCCCAAAAAGGGCATAATATGGGCTCTTTAAGATGGACAGAATTTCTATGAAAAATAAACACGTACGGACTAGTAAGCCACAAACTCATGAATATTGCCTTTGAACACTTGGTGTACGTTTAAAAAATTTGTAAAATGTTTTATATGATTTTATTTTGTGTTTAGAATCAACAAACTGGAGGCCAGATGGTTGCTGCACAGAAGGACTAGAGTGCCATGCTACTCCTGAATCTGCTGACTTCGCCCTTGAGGAACATCCATCAATCAGGAATTTGTGTGACAACAACAACCATAGATTTTCCCAATGCTCTGAACACACAAAAGAGACACATCACACTGGCCTTAATGAAGAATCAGAGAGTGAAGATCCTTTTCACATAGATACATTTGGTCACCCCCTACATGAGTTTGTTGAGGAGGGAACTTTAGATCATAACCAGTCATCTGATGATGACCTGACCTTTTGATGAAGACCTATTATGTGAAGACAGTGCAGGGCTAATTTCAGAGGGAGGAACAACACTTCAAAACACTCCAAAAACTGGAGAACAGCCGCTTTACAGAAATGCGCCAGTTTCTGTTGCAGAGAGCCTTCTCCTCATTATGACATTTGCAAACGGACACAAAATAACAGGAAAAGCTCTAAGTGACTTGCTCCCGCTAATCACTCTGCATTGCCCATCTGACATCCAGACTGAATGTCTTCAGAATTTAAAGAAATTCAAACAGTTTTTTTGATGAGTTTTCTTCCTCCTCTCTGCTTATGCACAAATATTGTAGTGCATGCTTTATGATAGTTGAGAGTACAGACACCCAGTGTAAATCCTGTGAAGCAAATGTGCTGATTGAGAGTTCAAATTCCTTTTTCATTGAGGTTCCAATTGAAGCACGGTTGAAATCAATGTTTGCCAAGGAAGGTTTTGAGGAAAAACTCAAGTTCAGGTTTAAGAGACAGAAAAAGTGCAGTGACAGCATTGAGGAAATATATGCTGGAGAGGTCTATCAGAAATTAACAGCTTGCAATGGGCCTCTAAGTGACCCCAGAAACATTTCTTTAACACAGATGGCATACCCATTTTCAAGTCCTCAAAGTTTTCTGTTTGGCCCTTTTATTGCGTTGTAAATGAGTTAAGCTTTGTGGAACGCACAAAACGAGAAAACATGCTATTTTCAGGTCTTTGGTTTGGCGACTCAAAGCCATCAATGTTGACATTCATTGAACCACTTTGTGACACTCTGAACAAAATTGAAAAGGATTTTCTGTTAAGTTTGCAGGGACTCAAATACCTTTTCGTCTGCAAAGTTTTCACCATTGCTGGAACATGTGATTTTCCAGCAAAAGCATTAGTACTTAACTCTGTTCAATTCAATGGCCAGTTTGGATGTCTAAAGTGTGAGCAACCTGGACAAACAGTAAAGACAGGGGAGAAGGGTCATGTCCATGCCTTTCCTTTTCAGGAGGCAGATCCAAAAGGCCCCCCTCGTACCCACAAGGGGTTTGTTGACAACGCAAAAATGACACATGATTCCAAACGTACTGTAAATGGTGTGAAAGGCCCTGAAAAGCTATGATTTGGTCTTGGGTACTGGCATACACTACATGCATTGTGTCCTACTCGGAGTTATGCGTTTGTTGATGTTTCTGTGGTTTTCCACAGAGTTTCCCCGATGTGCTTTTAGTATGGTCAGGTCAATCAGGGAAGTAGACAAACGGATGAAAGAAATTCGTCCAACATTTTGGATTAGATTCCCTCGCTCTGTGTCTTCTCACAGAATGTTCTTTAAAGCATCAGAGTATCGGTCAATTTTGTTGTTTTTTGGGCCAGTTGTATTCAGAGGTATTCTTGCAGGCCTTTACTACAGCCACTTTCTGCTTCTTAGTGAGGCTATCTTCATTTTTCTTATGGAGTCAGTAACGCAAACACAAATAGATCATGCTGAAAAACTTGTGGAATTTCTGTTCTCAAATGAGAAGCCTTTACGGTGAACGGTACATTACAGCTAATTTGCACTTTCTTGTTCACTTAGCAGATAGTGTGAGGGTTCTTGGACCTCTTTGGACACACTCTTGCTTTCATTTTGAGGACAGAAATGGATTCCTACGTCGTCTTATACACCTGTCCAAATGTTGAATGCTGTCAAGATAATACAGTGTCTCCCTAGCATTACACAAAATATAAATCTGAACCCCGAAGCTGCAGAGTTCTTGGCCAGAATGACAGGTGACAGCGTTTACCAAGCAAGTCATGCCTGCAATGTGGGCATGATTGGGGCATGATACAGCCTCTCTCTTGAAGCTAATGATATGTCTCTAATGGAACAGTTTCTTGGTCACAGCCTATGTAATAATGTTGTTAAGGCATATAACAGAGCTCAAATCGGAAAAAGTGTTTACACTTCAAAGCAGTATGTCAAAGCCAAACAAAGAAACAATTGTACAGTGTTATTTTCTGATGGGATGCAAATCAAATATGGCCAGATTGAATCGTTGTGTTCTTACAAAGAAACCAGTCAAAGTCAAAAGGAGATAAAGCTTGCATTTGTGAATGAAAGTCTTCTACAGGATACCCTGACAGGTGGGACATGTTTTCATATTGTGACCTTACTAGAAGTTCCTGTTAGAAGGACAGTAGTTGCACTTGAAAGTATTTTGCGGCAAGTTGATGTGCATGGATTTGTCCTCAATGCCTGGAATTGTGTTTGTTGCACATTTCCCTAACAGACTTGAAAGGGAATGAACATATTGTGAAGTCAAAGAAGAGATATTATTTTGAACAGCTGATCCTGCAACTGGTTCAAATTTCTTATTGAGGAATGTAAGTTAAAGGACAAATAATGTAGTTTGTATTGTTATGGCATACCGAGACAAATGAAAATGAGCTCCATTTTTTACATGTGCAAAACTATTGTCAAACAGGAAGGTTTTTGGACCCCATAAGGCGATGCAAGCATCTGAATGAAATGTTCAACTTACTTTGTATCAGTTATTAATAATGCTCCCACATTATATATATATAATGTCTGAACGTTCACACATTATACAGCTCATAAAGCTGAAAAGGCTGTATTCTCATCATTACAGCTGGATTACACAAATTGAAAAAAAAAAAAGACTGAACCTGCAAGTGTACCAGTTTTGAATGATGATAAACTACATTTTCTATGTGAATGTGTTATTGAAGTGCAGACGTCCTTATTGTCAAACTATTGGTGCACAGATACCCAATTCAATTTTTTTTTTGCTTTGATCACCATAATGGGATTTTTCATCATGCCAATACCAAAAGCGAACAACTTGGTTTAAAATGCCTTGGAAGTGTTTTTTGGAAAGGACCAACATGTAAAATCAATTAAAATGAGCATGGTGTATCTGAGCAACTGGTCCCGTGTTAATAATCCTGTCTATCTATTTTTTTTAATTTTTTTTCATAACTGTATAATAATGGGTTCTTAAAATTTTATTAAGAATTTACCTAGTTTTGGCCCATTTTCATAACCTATTATGTGTCAGTGTCTGCCTACAGCTTACTGCTCCCCAAGTCTCCATGTGTCTGTAGCTCATATTGTTAATATTCATAGGCCAATAGGTAGAAAGCTCACTCTGAAAAAGTAAAGCAGTTTGATAATGGTAAATATTTTCTCACATACATGATGTACCTATGTGCTGTGAATATTTAAAAAAGTGCAGATAACAGGATCATGCAAAAAAAATAGATAAAAGAGAATAAGTTAAACGCCAGTTAGGTTGTCAGACCTATAAAAATAGGGCTTTGTTTTAAAATGTATTGCATTAAAATAGTACATTTTCATGTCACCGATAAATCATGTTTATTAAAAAAGCAGAGAGCTCAAGGCTCTTGTTTTGCTCCATGTGAAATCAACATGACTCAAAAACTGAGTTTGAAAAAAGTGAAGGGAGGTTAGATTGAGTAAATTGAGAGAGCTCTCCAAGTTCTCCACCTGAGCTCAAAAAGAGTCTCAAAACTTGAGAAAAATCCAAGAATCATTTCAGAACTTGATGAGATCTCCTTTGGAACTGAAAGGGAGACTAGGTTGAGATTTTGTGCAGCTATTTTATCTGGAGGCAAAGGTGAGAAGCTGGAGAAATAAGCCATTGTCTCATTTAGCTTTCACATGGATCTCAGTGTTGTCTAGGAGAAATAAATGAAACCTTTTTAAGATCTCTTTTCTAAAATTATTTTCCTCTGGGTGACCTTATTGTCTTTTGCTCACTCATTGTACCTCTTGTCTGTAGAAGAACTAAAGCTTTTCCAGTTGTAAATATGGATAAAGTAAATATGAATATGGTAATAAGATTGCAGAATGCATATGGGGAAACAAATTTGATGTGCACCTAACCTCACTTACAAATCAGCTTTCGCTCCTCTGATGATCTGCCAACATGTCTTCACAACAACAGTGCCCTGCCAATCCTCACAGTGTGGTTTAACAAGTGAGCACGCACACACTCGCAGAACCATCAACCTGGTATTCTTTTCAGCAGAGTAAAAGTCAGACCTCCCTTTCAGGGGTTTTGATGACATTTTCTGCAGCGGTCCATCTGTGAATCCACAGCACGGGGGAGTGTTTTCTTTCCTGGTGAAATCTCCTCCTCAGCATGGGCATGCTGACAGAGGCAGAGATGGGGGAGATTGAATGCACGCTACAGAGAAGCGCAGGGAAAAAACAGCATGGGAGTAATGGGTCGGAGATATGCGAACAAGCAGTAATCGCTGCAATTATTATTATCAGAATCACCGCTTTTGTTTTCACTCGGCAGCACTGTGTATGTGTGTGTGTGATGGAAGTACTCAACTCTTCTATTACGGCCCCCCAGTCTGAAACTAACCCTTAATCCATCACAATAATGCTTGATGCCAAGGCCATCCACTCTCTCCAACCATAATGGATCGCTTCCTTTGCCTCACTCTGTATCTCTGAGGTTGTTCTCTCACCTTATGTCCCACTCTTCCTCTTTCTTCCGTACATTCTCGTCTCATTCACTGTGACTCTTTAGCGTGTTACAATCCTACATTTAAAATCCTCTACATTGTCTTCCCTTTCAATTATCCCCCACCTCCAGCGCTTTGTATCTCTGTGCTTCATCCTTCCAGATCAGGTGGCTTAACTGTTCCCTGTCAATCATGAAGCAGCTCCAGGAAAATTACACATCATTAATAACACGCTGAAAGAAAGGTTGAAACAGTAGCCAAAGGGGGCGAAAAAAAATACATTACATTTTAATGTCAAACAAAATGAGCAAATTGGTTAGACGAGACCTATGTGAGTGGCCAAACTGATTAACTGTGTTGTTTGATATTCACTGCCAACACACAAGCTACAGCAAGGCAACCAAAAGTACTTAGTTAAGGTACAATAAAGATGGTCATCATGAAATAACAACAGAAATTGCTCCAATTTAATGTATTTCATTCAATGGTCGATTCTAGAGTCTGTTGGGGCCCCTCCGCCCAGCGTTCATCACCATTATGTCTGCCTGTGTCCCAATGCCTACTCCTCTTTCCCTCTTTCTTTATTTCACTCCCAGACGGAGATAATTCCTCTTAATTTCCATTCGGTGACTTTCTTTGACACATGTTGGTTTTCAAGGAAGAGGCAGTGCTGCCAGATGGGCCCCCCTTCGGCAGGTATCCTACTGTCGTTGCAAAATTTACAAATTTTGAGCCACTGCTGTGGTGTAAAGTTTGTCAGCCCTCGGGGGCCCCAAGCAGTTGCCTGCCTTGCCTATTGACAAACAGCGCCTGTGATTTCATTCTGTGGTCTGAGCCGCAGTTTTCTTTGGCTGACTCTGGTATCAAAGTCAAAAATGACAACATTTTGTTCACTTTCAACTTTTAAAATACAGACGCCTCTAGGTATCCCTTCAGTGTAAACAGCAGGGCTTCAGAGTCAGGTAAACAATAACTAAGTCCAGTTAAACTTGGACACATTTGAACACGTGGCAAATTTTCAAATTGGTTGCAGTTTGTTGATGTTTTTGACACCAACACTACTTGTTTAGGTCAAGGAGAAGATCATGGTTTGGGTTCAATAAATCGTCAACAGGTGCTGTACGTCATTCAGTCGGAAGCTTTTTTAAGTCAAAAGAAATCAGCTCCTAAACAAAAGGCAACAATGCCTACTGCAGTATCTAGTACCTTCATGTAAGAATCAAACCCTATAGGTTCAAGTCAGGCATTTGAACTATTAAACTGCCCCACCCTCCTAATCCTTATTCTTTCTACTAGCCTATAGCTGATCCTGACAGTACTTCCAAACATTTCACAAGAGGAAGCATCCAGAACCTTCTGGCATGGGGACCAGATTTTGGTGTCAAACGTGTTCTGGTTTCCGTTTGCAGTGCAGGAAGTATCATCCGCTAGCGTCTCAGAGGACTTGAATATTTACAGAATAGCAACCCATGTGGAGAACTAAAAGAGCGTATTGCAATACACTGTTTTGTGCTTGTTCTTACTCGCTCTGACGTCTGTTGCTTTGGATGAAAGCATCTACTAAATAAAATGAATTGTAGAAACCACTGTAATGTAATGCCAGAACCGATTAGTTTCATTTTCATTTATTTTATTTAGCAGGGGACAGTGCGTACGCAAGACAAACAATAAGACTCCACTCAACAGAGGACAATGAAGAAAAAACGTGCGCTCATGACGCAGCCATTTCTCTAAGTGAATGGAGGTAAATAGCATGTGTATCTCCAGCCTTGAAGGAAGTGAATTCTGGAAAGAAGATGCAAGTGATTTAGTCCCCGCAACATGTAACTCAAATGTTGTGTCTTAAGCTTTCTGTGCTCTCTCTGCTCACACTTTCATTACCATGTCTGCTACCAAAGCGCTCACCTGAAGGCTTAACTCTCACATGTGCTTCATTTCATCCTCCCTCAACACCATCACAGCACTCACCTGTAGCCTTGAAGTCCGTCTTGCCCTTTCAGTCGGGCCCATAACTGTCACTGCCCACTCCGTGCTGTGCTGAGAGTGGTGCTTCCAGCTGTGAAGTGACGCGGTCGGAGCCTCGGCGCTATAGACACCATATCTATATTCCTCATCCACTTAACACACCAATCCATGTGTGATGAGTTACCACCCCCTCAAGGTGACAGTTCATTTATTTACCTATTGTTCAGCCTGCTTATTCTCTCCTGTATGGTCTTGGGAAAGGATCTATTGTGTGAAACAAATGGAAGGTGGATCTTTTGTTAAGCTTGTCACTTTCATTTTCAGTAAATGCTCACGTTTTAAAGCTGAACAAAACACCACTTAATGGACTCTTCCTTTGAATCTGAATTATATTTAAAGTGTGTTCAATGTAACCAAGAGTTGAAATACTGGAGCTATTTGTAGAATTGTTTTTTTTTGTTTTTTTTCAATGAGTGAGGGGACTTTGAATTTTAGGACTTTTACTTCGGTGCTCTGTGACAATCCTTGCTACATCTTTTAGCGCTAATTGCTTGGTTGGCATTTCCTGTTCCTTGATAGAGAGTAATCTCTCCTCGTCAGTGCTTCCATTCATCTTTGCTGACCAGCTGAATCGCCTCATTCAGATCTCCCATGGCACAGGCGTAATTGGATGAACAGCAGGACGCCGTCCAGATTGTGCGTCTGTGTGTGTAGCATGAATGCCACATACGCTGGACACATTTTAAAGCTGACTAATTTTGCTGAATAAAAAGGAAATAAGAATGCAAGACCTCATGCATGCAGCATCCTTTGAACCAGATTTAACTTCAGAATTCTGATTCCCACACACACACAGGTGGACAAATATGTCACCCTTTCCTTCTTTTTTTAACGTAGTGACCTTGAGTTAACTTCAGTGTTTCAACTCAAGGGAACTTTCTGATAAGCCCATGTGGAGATAAGGTGATCCCGTGGCTGCACCGAAGCCTTTTAAATATCTCAATATCTCATGCAAATATTTTCCTCGCTGATTCTTTGATGAGAATATCAAAAAGACTTTCATCCATCCAAGCTAAACCGAGTCGTTTTTTTTGGCTCAGTGAAGCATAAAGACCAAATACAGAGTAATAAAAAAGACTATCTGCCTGCCGTCCAAAACATGCAAAGCAATCAGTACTCATGTGTTTTTCAGTCACTTCATGCAGAAATGTATGTAAAAGAAAACTGTTTTCTAAATGTATTTTAACGGTCAAGACTTAACCCTGACATAGTCTGAGCCGACCTGTGGCAGCTTTCCGGCTTGTCATTCCCAACTCTCACAGCAGATTTACAAGACTTCTGTTTCTGCCGGATACCGGAGCCCGGTGCATCAATTTGCAACGACAACACATCCGTGAAAAAATAAAATAAAATAATAACTAAGAGAATAAACAGATTAATGTGAAATGTTGAATGCACTGTGGAATGCATGTTTAGATGAAGACGGGGATTTGATTGTATGCATTTGAATGTGGGTCACACCGGGCAGCGCTGTACTGTTAACACTGTGGATGGATGAGCCGTTTGTGTGTGTGTACAATTTGAGCAGCTGGTGAAATCCATCGATTTAATCCATGTCCTTTGTTTTATTCTAAGATATTTCAGTACAGAACATCAGAAACCTCTCCATATCCAGATATAGCACCACTATGCCTCCTTCCCACAATGCATGGCTGTACTTTCGACCCAGGATGCTTCACTGCACGGGCCTTCTTTAGGCAGGGAGGCTTATCTGGAACACATTTTTATTTTTTATTAAAATCTTTGAACCCTTTGACATATCATTTTATTAAACTATTCGAGTCAGTAAAAGTCAATTTTTACTTTACTGTTTCCATTTTTGTTTGACATTTAAATTCTCCCACACACACACACACACACACACACACACACACACAGACACACTCTCTCTCTCACTTTAACCTCCTGTACCGTTTCCAAAACCCGGTGATTAATTTTTTTTCTCTCCCTCTTTCAGTCTCTCACCTAATCTCTTTTAATACACACACATACACGCAGAGAAAGAGTCCAACTTGCTGTTTGTTAGATTTGACATGCCCTCGTTCGTCTCGTCTGCCAACTGCATGAAATCACTTCCCCCGCGCTGCCATTTTAATCTGTTGTATGCCACTTTAATCTAATCTGTTCGCCTTTTATGTCAGGGAGCTCACAGGGCAGCCAAATCCTTTTTTTTTGGTGGTTAAGTCCATCAAATGAAGACACACCAGGCGACATGTGGCTATTGAGTGACGTCTTCATTCACTGTCACCTTCAAAGTCTGCCACTCACACGTGAACACAACACAGCGCCATGTCCTTCTCTTCTTGTCGGTGTAGAGGGTCTTCTGATCAGTACCGCAGCTTTCCGAGTCTTTGATTTCCATCTTCTAGAAGATATTCTCTCTGCCTATCAAGTTGCTTTCATGAGGTTTTTTCCAGAACCGTTCAATGTCAAAGTGTCCTTCTCTTCATGATGGACTGCAAAATGAAAAACACTCTGCTACCATGGTATTTTAATATTTCATATATATTATATTAGAAACTGACAGTTAATTTGTCTTTTTTATAATTATATTTGAAACATTTTTCATTTATTACTCCATGAATAATCAATATAAATTGGATATATTGAGAAGTAGACAAGCCTGGGATGTTCTTAAATAGAATCCAATCTGATAAAGAAACCCCAGAGAGGAGTAGATAGTGGATTCATGAAAATTTCCTGCCCTTCAGTTCCCGAACAGCAGCGTTATTGACCCAGCCATATCAAAAATACATACAGCCCAATCATTCATTTTACCATATCACCTTTAAATCGTTGGATGCAAACAACACTGATGCTTAGGCCTGATATTTAGGCTACTCCTAAGGTCGTTTTTTAAGTCAACCTGTCAGTTGCATTTATTTGTTTGCAGAGGGCCTCAAACCCTTTTATTCATCATCTTTTAAAAGGACTTGAACTCTATAAATTGTTAAATGTTGAATAAACTTTATTTTTTTATTTTTTTATAAATTGTCTCATCCTTGAATTGATGAGTTCTACTCATCACCTTTATATTGTTGAATACAAAAAACCCCTCCTGCTTATGCCTAAGTTTGTTCTTGGAGGTTGATTTCTTTTTCTTTTTTAAATTAGGTGCAATAAAGTGACAAACTGGTGATATATACATTACAAATGAGGCACAAAAAAACAAACAGACAAGGTCAGGACAATGACTCCAAAATACAGTAAAAAATAAAATAAAACAAATAGAGACAGCAAAATACTAAGACATCAATAGACACGCATCAGACTACGAACAGAAAAACTACAAAACTATATGAAATACCTAAATCAAAATCTAAATAAATAAATAAATAAAACAAACAAAAAGAGCAAAAAATCAATCAATAAATAATGATGTAAATGACAAGAAAATAAAAATACTATGTTTCGTATCTAATAATGATCATAATAAAATTAAGTAAAAAATAAATAAATAATAATAATAATAGTATGTCGCAGTTCAAGAAAGATGAAATATAACAGGGTATTAAATGAAATAAGGCAGAAGTGTTGAGAGAGACCATTGATGTATTACGCACGGAAGTCACACAAAGAAAAAAATAAATAAAAGAAAAAAAATAGATAATAAATAAAACAAGGACGAAATTCAGCAACTTAATAATAACGATTATAATCATACTAATTGGGGAAAATGTAAAATTATATTTCAGAGGACTGGTTTTATGTAAAGGAAGGTGAACGGCTAAGAAAGGTAAAGAGGAAAGGGAGAATCGGATAAGAGAGCATGAGGGCCGGGTGGAAAAAATAAAAGTGTGTGAAAATGCAGCCACTTGTTGAGGTTGTTGATTATTGGGTTCCAGACAGATTCAGATTCGGCGGAGTGAGGCAGTTAATTGTTCCATTGATATATATTCGGTGAGTAAGTTTTTCCAATGTGGAGGTTGGAGGTTGATTTCTAACACTCAAAATATCAGGAATGCCTTTTTAAGTCGACTTGTCGAATGCACTTGACAAGACCTAACCCCTCTTGTTTGTTCGCGTAGGGCGTCAAACCCCATGAGTTGTTTTCTGAACAACCTTTAGTGAGCCTTTAACCCTTTATATATTCTGAAGGGACTTTAACCCTAAACCCTTGAACCCCATTTAAGCTAGCTGTCCACATACAGTACATGTAGGAGAGCAGGATGTGTCACTATAAAACACCTGCTGGTTCACTTTGGTGTAGACTAAAGTTTTGTTAGACAAACGAGCCACACATACTGAACATGACCTTTGTAGATCCTCACCCTTTAAGATCCCTCAATGATCAAAGTGTTGCTTTTCAGCTATAGGAGCTTGTTAATCTTCTTCTTGATCCTTATTATAATCCATGTTAAAAAAATAGGAAACTCTTCAACCACCCACACTTAAAGTAAAGCAGCTAATTAGATTTTAACAGTTGCCTGAGTTAAGTGATAGATTACAAACTGTTTCTTAGATATGTTAGCCAGTTCTATATCTTAAAAAAACAAAATGTAATTATTGCATAAATATTTTTCAACACAAAATTACTCAGCCTTCTTCAGGAGGACGAGCATAAGCCAACCCTTCTTCACTCCACTGTTGGGTGGGTTCCAGCTACACACACACACACACACACACACACACACACGCGCGCGCACACACAAACACACACACACACACGCGCTGAGCAGAGCATCTCTGGGAAAGCTTGGAGAAAGAAGACTTAAGCCGTTAATTTATTTCAGAACAGCTTTGCAGATTGTGTGCTGGTCACAGGACAGTAGAACAGATTTCAGTTTATCTTCACACAGATGGCTTCAGGAAAAGTCAGAGTGCCTCAAGGATTTTTGGTGAAGAAGGTGCTTCATTTGATAAAATTTTGGTTTATTTGAGTTATTCACATCTGAGGTTCAGAAACCCAGTTGAGAGCTTTTTAAAAACAAGTCAGTTGTCAATGTTCGTTCTAGTTTGACTCCCGTACACCAATGAGCATGGCAGTGCTTGCAATTACTTGATTCATTAATAACTGTATATCAACATTTTATATTTTTTTAACAAGAGAACAGTAAAAAATCCAGTTAACTTTAAAAAATGACCTTCTGTTACCTCAAGATAAGTAATTGGAAAATATGTTAACTTCTTCTCAAAGTGTGGAAGGATTAAAGACAGAAATTGCAACAATGGATGGATGGATGGATGGATGGATGAATTCTATTGGTCTAAAATTGTAAAATCAAGGCAGCAGGTTATCAGAGCACAAACATAACATGGAAAAAAACAACACAGTAAACCTAACCTAGCACTAATATACCCTATCAATGGCTCCTCTTAAATGTTATTTGCGATTTTTCAAATTGAAAACCCATTAATCCAGACCTCATCTTAAACTTTCTTAATTCTATTCTGTAATTTACCCTGATTTTTCTCTTTCTTGCGTTCTCAATAGCTTGTCTCTGATATAAGTCATTACTGTGGTGGGCCTTTAATGCCACATATCATTGGACATAATTCCTGTTATTTTGGCTTCAGTCATAACCTGACTTGATCTTCAGTCACAAGCTTTGAGCAGTGAGAAGAGAAGGAGACTACCGGACTCCACAGGAAGCGGAAAACGCTGCTATCTGACACTCTAACGTCAGACTGAGCACAAAGAAGACTTTCTTTTATTCAGTTCACCTGCACATGTGCTCTTTCTCATGGGAAAACACCGACAAATCAACAACGAGAGGAGCGCCAAGTACAAATGCTTCACTCTTACTTTTCTTTTGAGTATCTGCAATCTTCTTGAGTTTACATTTTTTGGACAAAGTTTGACTTTTGCAACTAAAAAATAAAACCCAAATGTCTATGCTTTCAACTTCTTGCAGTTTTAGTAACAGTTTTTTTCTAAAGTCGTTTCGTGTTTCATTATGGGAATCGCTTTGGCGTGACCAATTTGGAAGCTCCAATGACACCACGTCTGTCAGTGACAGACATGTCAAACTGTGCTTGGTGCACGCCCCCTCATACTATCACAATCAACCAACCCACCTCAAACCACTCTCGCTTTCTTTCTGTGAGAAAATAAGGGGAGCTCCCAAAGCTCATCTAAGCTAGATAGGCATTGCTAAACTGTTCACGGACGTCTCGCTAAGGACTACGCCACCAAACTTTAGCATTAATGCCGTTGAGGGGAGTTGTTGATTGATTTTTCAATTTGCACCATGCTTTGCCACTGTCCCAACTTCAAGACCAACCTCTGTTGATGGTCAACGTCATTGGTCTAGGTCACAGTGACTCCACGTCTGTCCTATTTTTCCAAATGTAGTTCCCCATCCCAGATTGATAAATGGACAATTAGTGAACCCCCTCACTCTACCCCTTCCATGCCTGCTGTTCTGCTGTTGAGAGAAGGGTCTGCTGACGATCATATGGTCCAAAGAAAAACACACAGAGAGAATTCTTCAACAGTGTCTACCCTGCATTTAATTATGTGCTGCCAACTCTCTGATTTAATGCTCACTTAACAATGCTGTTGTTTTCTTTTTATGGTAATATATTTCTTCAAAATTTTCAATATACAAAATGTATTCCTGTCCCAGTAATTCTGTGAGAAATGCTAACAGATTAATGCAACTTGAAAGCTTCTGACACATCCATTCTTTCTCAAATGAAAGGAGACAAGGTCGGGAATTGTCAAAAAATGTTTTCTAAAAACAAATTAACAGAATAAAAAAGAGAATGTATTGACTTTCTGTCTGCGTGTGTTTCTGTGCAAGCCTTGAGGCTTGTTCTGATCTCAAAAATTCAAACAGAACTCCTCTCTTTATTTTATTATGTTATTTTCTCTATTTGACTGTCATCCGTGTATTCTCATGAAGTAACAAGTTGAGCCATTTTTAACTCACACAGATGCATTAAAAAAGAGAAAGTATAATTTGTCAAGGACAAAGTAAATCAAAAGTCGTATTCTGTGGAGTCAAGGGTAGCAACAAATAAGAAAAACCTTCTACAACCAGATCTTGACAAAGGAGGCGTTTGCTCCAAAGACTAGCTGTTATCTAGTCTTAAGAATCACTTTTGATTAGTCTGAACTCAAACACTTACTTCTTTTTATCTAAAAAACATGTATGTGTTTGCACATTGAATAGGATAGTTGAAAAAGAAGGTGGGCTTACATTTTAAGTCATGGTCATAGTTGTAAAAAAAAAAGAGTTCCAATGCACTGAATTCAATTCTAATAATTACACCTCAGATAAAGACTTTATTTGCAAGAAAGTTTCATGAACAATTTTCCAAAAGCTTCAAAGTGAAAATTTGATATTTGCATAAATGTTTTCAGGTAATGCAATCTTTATTATCTCCAGTTCAGCAGTAGTTATGAACAGACATATTGGAAAAACAAACTTCTAGATATCTGCTTAGTATGTGTGAACTACTTTATTAAAAGCTCGTAGGTGTGTACCTAGACTTTTTTAACCAAAGAACCACATCATGTATAAGGCATGTTCTTCATGTTTTGTAGTGATGATTCAACTATGCACCGATTTTGAATCACACAACATTGTGTAAAGCCTGGCTCACACTGTAGGATAATTGGGCCGATTCCTTCCTTCCTTCCCGACAATCGCAAGGTCGCTCCCGACTCAAGGCTGCTCGGAAACGATTACCTGCCCAGATTGTCTTGTAGTGTGTGTGGTACAAAGATCCTATCTTAACGTCCCTGATCTGCCCGACGATCGTCAAACATAAACCCTGATTGATTTCAAACATGTTTGATATTTAGAATTTAAAATCCTAAGGATTATGTCATGAAAGGGTCCGGCAGAAATTGTGTGTGACTACAATATAATAACGACAGACAAGGGAGGACTGTAGTCATGGCGACCAGCGGCTGGACGCAACCCAGCATTTTTTATTTTTCGGTAGGAAGATCATCAGTGCAGCACTTTTCTGAAACTTGTATGGAAAGATTGTTTTAAATTTCCTATATCCTACATCATCTTCCACTTCCCTCTCTTTCACCAACCACCGTCCGTTGGGGTTTTCAAATGAAACTTTATTAACAATTGTCAACGCTCCGTCCCGATTTCACTCGTACAGTGTGAGCTCTCCGGCCCACACATACATTGCAAGGTCTGGCCCGGCGTCGTAAACGATTCAGTCGTACCGTGTGAACTGACATGCCACCCCGACTTTATACAATCGGGGAAAAATCGCACAGTGTGAGCCAGGCCTTATAGACAAATGGATAAAAGCACCAACTGAAAGCATCCTTCCACTTCAGAACTCAATAGAGGTGGACCAATTTACAGCCGGGTAGTAGTGGATTGGTCTCTGAAGTGGTTGCATACACTCTTGTGTGGGAGAGGTTAAAGTGGAAAGGAAAGAAAAGGAAGAGTAAAAAACGCTGATGCGTTTCAGCCTAATGGCCTTCACCAGGGCGTTAGAGTACTGCACAGGTGGTGCTGGGATAGAAATAGGTAAGTGCTTCCTTGTTGTTTCGGCATTCCCGACACGTGACACATGCCGCATCATGTGACATTTTGCACCTTGTATTACCTGACACACAGTGAGCACGCCAGCTTTCACTCCTTGATTAAGGTGTCACCTTATTATGGTCTTGCAGAAAACAAACATTTACATCACACAAATTAACATTGTCATTACTCAATGTATGACTCATGGCGTGTAATTATTTGATTTAAGTATGTGAGGGTCACTGATAGATCTGCTGATTTTGCCTGATCTAAGCCATTAAAATCATTATCTTAGCTGCAACATCTGCCATCTGTGTACAATAAGACATTTTTTTGTGCCATGGTACATTTTTAGATTTCACTAGGATGAGCAGAAGGGAGGTCACTGATGTATAGACTAAAAAGGAGTGGTCCAAGATCAGATCCTTGGAGAACACCAGTGGAAAACTGCAATGACTTGAATATTAGATAAATTGTGGACAGGTTAGTATTTGGTATGACTGTACAGATTTCACTGCTAAAGTGGAGAAGTTAAATTTGGATATCTTAACTAGAAGAGCTGAGATTGTGTCAGAGGCTTTCTTGAAGAAATAGTATAGTAAAATATTTTAAAGGTTTGGTGAAAGTATTTATCTGTAATCCTCTCTGATCATGGGGGTCTTTGACAGTTTCGTGACTGATGTAGGAGGATGCATGCAACAACAACAAAAAATGAAAGACAGTGTTAATAAACACAGTTCAGAGGACGAATGCTTTATCAGAGACTTTCAAACTGAATGCAGAAGGAAAAGATGTATGAAAATAAACCATTATCTGCCTTTTCTTATGCTTAGTTCATTATTCTTTTTCTCTCTTTTTGAAACACCTGCTGGTCTTACAGCCTACCCTTAACAGAGAATTGTTCAAGGGTGCATTTCAGTAGTCATTTCAGAAATGTATCAAAGTAAGTGGTAAACCAATGTCAGCATGTATTTATATTTATTGATGCCTGTGAATACAGAGATGTCAAGGGTTTAGCTCTGGATTAAGGTCCATTCTGATGAAACAGACAGATCCCATTTTGCCTTTCTGATGATAATCCCTGGCCCTCCTAATCCCACTCTGACGGTCCTGCTGACAAGCTCAGGGGCCTCAGCAGGATTCAAGTGTACATTTCCAACTCGTCATCACTCTTCATCTGACACTGCTCTCCACATTTATGCTGTCAGTTTCATCTTAATCTATGTACCTTCTTTCCTTTATTTCTGATATTGATTTTATGTCCTTTTTACGTTTCCTTCTTTCATTTTCATTATCATGTAGCAATTCGTCTCAAAACGACTCTGTCTTTGAAGTGGATTCGGTATCGTATATGCCCACCATGCAGACACACTTGATTTCGTTTTGCACTGCATCCTCTTAACTGTTCCAATCCATCAAAGTGGTTACAGTATATGGGAGCGTATGGACATTTTTATAGTGCTGGCCTCGGGTTATTAATGCATGCAGTGGTGGGGGAAAGAAGAAATCTTTCACATGCAGTCACTTGCGTCATAGTCTGGGGCACATGGGTGCTGTATTTGAAGTTGAGGGTGCTCACAGTTAGTTTTGGTTTTGATTTGATGGGACTACAAAACAGACAACCCATTGTGTTCTGTTATTCATGATTGCAGGAAAAGGAAAGTTTAATTGAATCTATCTTTATGGCTATTAAATCCAGACATGAAGCGAGGACGCTCTAGAGTCTTGTGTTTTGCAGCCTTTGAGGATCAATGAAAATTATGCAAAAACATCTGATAGCCATGGCCCAGTTGTTCTGATCAGATTAAGGCTGTCAGATCGTAAAGCATTAATATAATGTGAATTTTTGCATGCTTTTAGTTTAGTGTACTGTATATATCTTTATTATAATTATTGGCTGCATTATCATGTGATTATAAGCTACCATGCAAGCCATCAATCAGAGCTTCAATGGGAGCTTGAATCTCCCTATGAGAGCATACACACCTTTTTTTTTTTTTTTTAAATGTGCATTTTATATTTACTGTTAAGGCAGATTGAATCCATTAAAAGAAATATGTCATAAAGAGATGTAAAGGGTTTGGATGGACAGAGTTACATGACATTTGTGTGACTTTGTATGTCTTTGTTTAAGCATGTTGTATTATGGTTACAAATGGAGTACAGCTCTTAAGAACCTGGACCACGCAGACGTGCAAAGGGCCAAAGAGAGAGGGATACACAGCAGGAGGGGGGTATTTATAATATCTGTAATGTTCTTTTGGGTGCATGTAGTTCTTGAGCTTTTTATTTTTTTAAAGCTGTTTATACTTTAGAGATGTGAGATTTATACCCTACTTTTTTCAAAGATTTATTTTGGGGCTTTTTATGCCTTATTTGAGAGGCAGGATAGCTGATAGAGTTAGAAATCCAGCAGAGAGAGAGAGAGAGAGAAGGGAATGACATGCGAGAACGAAGCCACAGGTCAGACTCGAACCCCGGCAGTCTGCTTCGAGGACTATATACATGGTGCGTGAAAACTAACCGCTAGGCCAACGACGCACCAGATTCAAACCCTACTTATGTTCAAAGTTTAAAGAATTAAATGATCAGATTAACTCTTTATCGAACCGTTTTATCTAAGTGCCCAAAATACAAAACGTGTCTGCATCCTCCGTGTTTGATGGTTCTGTTGAAGGAACATTTATATTTCTACCACATGTCAAACATCAAGGTTTGACATTAATTCACGATTATTAGGCTTTTATGCCTTTATGGAAAGGAGTGGTGAGTGGATAGAGCAGGAAGCAGGGATGAGAGAAAGTTGGTACTGACAAGAGGCAAAGTGCCTAAGGTCAGAGTCGAACCCTGACTGCACGGTTTTTGGACTATAGCCTCTGTACATGAGGCGATACATAACTGCTAGGATACTCGTGCTTCAGTAACATATTGTTATTATTAGAACTGATTCATTTTCGGCTTCCCTCTCAGTGCTTTTTGGTGCAGATTCTTTTTTCAGACCTATTTTTTCTTTCATCATACTTTTTCTATTGCTCATTTATTCCTGTCCCTGAAGGTTGTCAGTCATCCAGGTCATGGTCTTAAAGACATTTCTCTTCTTATCCGACAGGCTTCTTCAGTCTTGAACTGACAGATGGACATATCAAGACACATAAGTCACTATAGGAGTCATTTAATGTCCTTTATTGACTTGACTTAGCGATGTGTCGAGAAATCATGTTTCCTATATATTGAATTTCGGTGTCCTAGTTTTTTCTTTAGTGTTCAGAGTGTCAGAGTTCATCTTTGCAGCATGCTCTGGATAGAATATAAAAAAGACACTGAATGAAGAAAACACTAATTTGAACAAATCGCAGCAATCTGGTGATTTGGTTTACCTGCAAAATCGCCCTTCACTGCTCTGTCTGCATCCACTGCTCAGCGCTACTCGCCATATTTTAATCAACCTATGCATATTTGCCAGTTTAATGATCTGACAGCAACATTGGTGTCTCTCCGGTCGCCTGCCTCTGGTCTCCCTCAGTATCAGGACGGTATGGCAGTGGGAGCAGAAAGGTCTGTTTTTTGGAAAGATTTATTTCTCTCCTTTGGCGCTCCTCAGAGCATGGTGCCTTCAGGGACCCTGTCGCTCGCCCATGCCTAAACAGCAGCACTTGGAAACAAGCTTCCTCTTTTCGTTTTCATTCTCTTTTTCCGATTCCCAGAAGTTGGAGTTAGAAAGAAATCCCTGCGGAAAGCCTCTTCAGTGTTTGGCTCTGGACAGCTCCTCTTTCTTTCTTGAGTCTCTTCCATCTGTTCACAGGTCCAGATCCCACATAATCATCACTTCTTACGTTACCCACAAGCTGAACAGAGTGGCACAGGACCGGCACAGGAAGTCAGACAAGGGAACGCACAGAGCATCTGGTCAATTTCATGATAATACCCAAGACTTACAATCATATATCCCATCAATTTATCAACCTCAGAAAGACAAAGCAACATGTCGTTTGCTAGTTGTTTACTTTATTCCCGTGCGATCTTGTAGTTCTCCTGGCTGCGCTCATGCTCCAGAAAAGAATCCAATGGGGTAGGGACCTCAAAGACCTGCTGTGTCCGCCAAAGTGTCCGATGTTCTTTGTTGCTCTATTACAGTGGTTACCAGTTGCAGCCATTATACATCCACGGTGGCAAAAGAGCGCAGCCTGCTGTGTAGGCTACTGTTTTGGAGAGGCAAAGAACAAACAATAAATGGTCAAATGAGTTTGACTTTATTTTGTTTTGGGCCAGGAGCGCAACCAATGAGTTTGTTCCCCTTTTCTTAACCTTTGTCAGTATTCTTAGAATCACCTTTTTTTTGTTATTTTTGCGCTATTTTTGCCTTTATTATATTGGACAGCTGAAGAGAGACAGGAAAAGTTGAGAGGAAAGAGTGGAGGATGACATGCAGCAAAGGGCAGAGGTCTGATTCTAACCAATGGCTGCTGCAACAAGGACAATAGCTTCAGTACATGGGGCGCACAAGGCTATTTGGCATCCTGTTAGGAATCATCCTAACTTTTCTCCCACATATTGTGCCAGTTTTTTGGGCTAATGATGTGTTTGTGTGATGGTATTAGATCAGTATACTTTGTGGTTTACTCTATGATAACAGACACTGCATTTATGGCGATATGGGTCATTTTCCAACAAGGATATTCAAACAACTTCAGTCTTTATAAATATGTATTTCTTATGTCATCATGTTGTGCGATCCCATTTAATTTTACATTGGGCTATCATCTTGTTGGTCATGTTCTAGTTGTTGCGTTTTGTGGATTTGTCAATCTGTTGATCATCTGTCTCTTTTCTGCCACTATCTCCTTGCATCATTACAGCACAGCAGCTCTGCTCGTATTTCTTTAGGACCTGAAACCTGTCTCCACATTTGTCAATAAGCAGAGTGGTTTCCCTCCATTTTCAAATTGTTGCTCGATAGTTTGTCCCTCAAAAGTCCACCTGAATGTAAAAAACATGTCTCCATCCCTTTACTCTCCCTCTGTGACTCTTCTTTGTCCATCAGTAAATGATGTGTCAGACTGCACTTCCATCAAAGTGACATTTTGCAAGGGTGAGTACAAAGATACCCCATTTAAAATCTCACACTTCAAATCCAAGGGGTAAACAACGCTCCACCAGCCTGGAGTTTCCACAATAAGGCCCTCTTTTCTCTTCTTCAAACCTTGCCACTTTAAAAGCTTTCAACACTCAGCCACCTGACTGGAACACATCAGAGCATGAAACCTGCTCCCGGTGGCCCATTAATCAGAAATCTCCAACCAGAACATCAAAATCAAATGGTCAAGTGTTGGCTTTGTTTGTTGCTTTGAGAAATTTAGCTCTTTGAAAAAGAGTTAGTTAGAATTCTTATTTGATATAATAGATCACTTTTTTGTAATGGTCAAAATCATTGCTTAAATAATTTCCAGGAAGTCTGTTTGTAAAATGTGTTGGATTGGTTTAGCATCTCAACACCTTATCCAAATGTGGTTTAGTCAGGAGTGGCATATTTCTTCTTTAATTTCCAATCGGCATTATCATGTGTGCAGATCTCTAAATGCTACAACCAACCAGCGCAATGAAAACGAGACACATAGCAGCAGGTTGCTAGGCTTTGTAGCTAGTTCCAACTCCCATTAAACATTAGATGAATAAAGATCAGGCATGGTACGATTAGCCAGCATTCACCATTTATACATACTTTCAAGTCCGTTAATACAGATTTTTAACAGTGTGGATTGGTGACAACCCCCTGACTACAGAAATGCCTTTGCAGCCCTTATATTTAATAAACCGTTGTGATTGGCGCAACCTTAATCAATCTGGATGGAAATCTTTCTGTACCAGAGGGGACCTTGACACACATCTGGTCGAGAGAATAAAACATGAGCCCACGGGTTTTTGTCTGATTCCAAGGCTTGTGGCGGATGATAACAGCAGACAGTTTGGCTAATAATTTCTTTTTTTTTCTTTCTAAATAGTAACCTGGGTTTTATTTGTCTGATAATCTGACAGCTGCTGTTTGTGCCCCTTAAGGCCTTATATTAAAAGTCCCCGGATCTCAGAAATCTTCTTGCTGACTGAACTATTATTGTAGACAAGAATTTGGCCAAAACAATCCCCCTTCCTTCCTCCTCAACTCAACACTTTAACTCAAGATGCTGTCGGTATCATAACTGCTCTCTGTGGCGTTGATCTTCTCAAACAGCTCTTTGACCTTCATGTTGTCGCTAAGTGATTACAACATCTTCCCTCCTGCTGCAATCCTCGTTTGTGAGCCTGATTCCTCAGCTTGTCAGCAAAGCAATGCAACAAGTGCTTTCTTGGTAATGTTCTTTAAATTCTTGGTAGTGGTTCAGCCCTAAGCATTCAGACAAAACCACCAAGTCCAGGCAGACAGAAAGTGACGGTGAGAATCACTTCTAGTCTTGAAAAGATTCAGAAGTATCATGTACACAGGTTTTATTCTCACAGCCATTCTTGGGTTTTGACCAACTGGCATCTCGGCCTGCACACTTCTTTCCATCAATCAATAAAACATAGTCTGCTCTTGCAACCGGTTGTTACATTTCCTGGATCAAACGCTCGTCTTCCCAGAACGATGTTTCCAACAAGAGCTCTTTGATTCCACACGAACAGCATTCAGATCACACAGAAAGAGAGACAGAGACAGAGACAGACAGGGTGGAGATAACTTTAATTCTTCATAATCATATCCTACTCATCTATGGTTTTCGGTACGCTTGCTTAAAAGTAAAATAAAGCTAAAAAAAAAAAAAAAAAACCCTCAATGCCATGTTGTCTACTTTAAGCACTAAATGAAGCTCGAGCGATGATGATGTCATTTTGAGACAAAGTCTGTGAAGTAGAATTCGGTAATTGGAGCTGCGGTAATGACTTCCCGCCCAATAATGAATATAATATCTGCAGTGTTTACTTGAACAGAAAAAAACATGGTTCCATCATTACCTGCTGCATCTACATGGACCCTGATGTTCCTTAAATAATATGAAAAAAGAAACAGGAAATAATTGACATATTTCTCCTTATTCAGAAGACTGTTAAAAAAAACCTTTTATAATCCATTGAGTAGAAACTACTTGTAAACTGAATATTCCCCTCTGTTGACAAAAACATATTTTTTCTGTGCTCTAGCCTTGGGGTTATATTTGTTGACTCAATAAAGGACTGAAAAAAGAACAGAAGGCGGCGGTAGCAGAACAAACCCAATATGTAGCTGCTTCAACAAGGCTGTGTTTTGTTCAAAAAGTCTTCTTTTTTTTATTTATGTGACTGAAGATCATTAAAAACATGGCATGCAGCACAAAACAATCACACGGCACAGTTGAATGCTTCGGGGCATGTGAAAGCACCCTATTTTACTTCCTTTTTTAAAGATTTATTTTTGGGCTTTTTTTCTTTTTTCTGACAGGACAGGGGATGGAGTAAGAAAACGTGGAGCGAGATTGACATGCAGGAAAGGAGCCACAGGTTGGACTTGAGCCTAGGCCGCTCGCTTGAACGGCTTTTGCCTCGGTACAAGGTGGGGAGACATAACCAACAGTAAATGGATTTGAGCTTGTAGAGCGCTTTTCTAGTCTTCTTGCTACTCAAAGTGCTTTTTACACCGCATGTCACACCTACACATTCACACACTTGGAAGAGTCTGATATTTTAAAACTGAACTTCAGAAGAAACTAATCCTATTCATACACATTACCACTCCGTTGACAAAGCAGTTTGGGGTTAAGTGTCTTGCCCAAGGACACATCAGACATGTGGCACTTAATGTAGCGTCGAGAAAGGAACACAGACAAAGAGCGTTGTTGACACACCTCTTGATATAAGTGTTACTATAATGTGATAAACTAACGATTCAACAAAAGGTTCGTCAGTATTTGTGTTTTGTTTCTATCGTTTTTTTTCTATAAATGCAGCGTTTGAGTTTTGAATGAGAAAGAAGGAGAGATGATGTGTGTCAAGTCAGAATACATCTGCGTCTGTCAGCTGTCGTGTCCCAGAAACTTTGACGTTGGTGCGTGGATGTTGTTGTTGAACCGGTTGTTCTGGAGCAAGTCCAGGTCCCAGAGCGGCTTACTATAGTGTCAGGCTCTACCTGCAGCCTCTGCCAGCTCCCTTACGTAACCATGGTAATAGTAACACACACACACACAAAAACACACAGAGACGCTGTTTCATGTGTGTTTTCTATGTCTGTTGGTGCCGGAATTCTCCATTCATGTTTTAAAGATATATTTGACAGGAAACAATAATTTATGATTTATTTTGATTATCTTGTGCTTCGCTTGAACAGAATTGAATTACTAATATGTGAACAGAATACGCTGTGTTTGGATAGCTGCTACATGTAAAACAAGTGTACCAGCATGACCAGTAAGACCCTAATAATTCCATTTTATCTGTCCTAATAATTATTTGTGTTAATCCAGCTCCTTGGAATCAAACAGTGCCGTGCTTACTTCAAACAGGAGCTGCTTTGCAATTATCCTCTCTAATGCTGGGTTTAAAATGAGCACAGCTAAACATTAGCTTTATTTGTACAGTTCTTAAATAAGATTTCTTCTCGTAACTTAAATGTAGAACTAAACCAGGAGGTTGAATTTGACGAACACATCCATTTTTCACATACTTGTGACAACATTTGTCTCAAGATTTAATAAACGGGGATCTTAGTAACAAGAAAGCTTTTTTCTTAATGAAATTTAGTTTAACCTTTGCAACTCCCTCAGGATTTGCGGTTGCAGCTTGAAAACATTTCATTGCTCTTATTGAATATCAATGACCTGACCTTATAATCCGACTTCTAACCTTCAGTTTGTCTTTGTCACATTTCACTGTCCCGTTTGTTTAGCGGTTTCGTGTTTCGACATATTCAAACATGCACAATCAGGTCTTTGTAGATGCTTTTGAATTATTGGTTCAGGAAAATGCAACTCAATGTCAGGAAGGTTAATGTCAAAGCTGGAGATATATTTTATTAAGTTAGTAAAGCTAACAAGACACCCCCTTGAGAACCCTCCTTTTCACTATCAGGAACCTAAAAGGGAAGCAGGCTTTGTTTTCAGTTTGAAATAGGCTACTTGTAGTTTTTTTTTAAGTTACACCAACAGACAAAACAGTCCTCTAATGTCTGACCTCCTCTGACCTCTGTATCCATCCTGGGGCAGGATGTCGCACTGGTCTACTCCTATAAATACACCAGAAACCTCGAGGCTGGGAACACAGGGGGCAGCAGCTCAGAGGCTTTATCAGTCTGTGGTCACAACATTATTGTTCATGCCGCTGTGTGCTGGAGAGAAAGTGTGAAGGCGGAGAAAGGCCAGCCAAGTAATGGGAAAAGGACTTGAGCTTGGGTCTGACCGCAGGTGACTCAGTCGTGTTTTGTCGATGTAAGGACACAAGTGGAAACTGATTATTCTACGGTCATATACTGAACTCACCAACTCGACTTTTATTGGAGTGCTGAGAAAGATTTTTTTCAGCCAACTCAGACACACTGGAGTTTTACAAACTGGACTTGCACATTCCTCCTAAAATGAAACCAATGTTAGGATTTATAAAGGTTAATTTTAATCTCCCCTACCATTAAAAGTAATGATAAGCTATAACAGAACCAAATCACGTTGTCTCGACTTTAACGTCAACACCACGAAGCAAAGCAACTTGCCTGGATATGGTGTGATGATGTATGATTTCCCTTTCCACATACATGTTGTTTAGCCACTTGTTAACAACCAACGTTTTAGACCAAAAAATTCAACATGAGGGATTGAGATGTTGAGGAAGGAAATTCCTGTAAAATTTCAAATGGACTGAATCTCTTCCAAACCAAAACTAATCAGCCAAAACCAAAAACAACTCCCTTCTGGCATCCTGAAGTGGAAGGGGAAGTGCAAAAACATTAGCTAATTTCCCCGTTTACTTAATGTGTCACTGCCTATTTTGTCACATAACTTCTGTTCAGGGGATCGGGGGAATGACACAGCAGCTCGGGCTCACATTGGAGTGTCTTTGCTCTCAATGCCATGTGTAAACCATGGCACGACTCAGCTCCAGCTCTTTGCTGGTTGGTTAACCGAAAATTAGTAAGACAGCATTTCCAATTTGACCACCGCAGATGGGCTTCAAAATTCAGCTTCAGAAATCAATGGGTGACAACACTAAGACTACGTCCATCTCTTATACAGTCTATGGTCAAATATATATATATATATATAGAGAATATCGGTAGCTTACAGCAGTTACGTAATTTCCTGCTCTATCAGATCTTTTGTGTGGCAGAAGGGGAGACTTTTGGTATTTTCTGATACTACCTGCTGAAGTCCCAAATAAATACAAAAATAACAACTTTGAGTATAACATTTGTATACCTTTGTTTTATGAACATCTAGCAGCTCAACAAGTGCTCTTCCTTTGAGCCCCACCAGTGCTTTTTATTTATAATAAGACAATTGAAGTTGTAGCACAATTAGCAATGGCTAAATTACATTTAGCTGCACCATTGTCAAGGTCCTGGTATTGTTGAAGCTTGTTCGCTATCACACTTACAACACTTGAAAAGTACAGATTTTTTTTTTTTTAATGTTGTAAAAAACGTTTTGTTTCCTGTAGAGAAAAAAAGCAAGTGGTAGCATGCTAACAGGCTGAACTTAACTGGTTAAAATGGTTAAAGTATAGCAGCTAGACGTTAGAACGTTAGCATTCTCATTGAGAAAGTTAGCATCGGTATACAACATTTTGCTCAACAGTGCTTGGCCTCACTAGCATGATATCGGCTTCTATGTCTTTAGACTCCTTTTCAGTATTTTTTTTTTTTTTTACAAATTAATCACAATTTATAAAAAGAAAATACTGTAATGATGTTAGCATGCTTGCAGGCTAAACACAGAAGACATTTAGCCCACAGTACCTCCTGTGCATCAACATTTTATTTTAGCAATAGCGTTGTCATTGAGATTTTTAGCATGCTGATGTAGCCCCATATGTCATTTAGCATGTGCACCCATTTTTAAACTAACATGAGAGCTGCTCATTTTATCAAAACTTTTTTTCAATGTCATTTTATTCATGAACAAATTATAAAATCTAAAACAGTTTTTAAAAAATATTGTCCAGAGCAACTTAATCTTTTAAACTATACTATATATTTTTTGTAAAACTTTTTGCTCTCTAGCCTGGATGTTGTGTCCTTATCTTTTATTTGAAGTGTGTCATGACTGTGCTGAGCCCAGAGGTGATTTCTTTGAAACGTGTGATTCACAAGTCTGACCTGCTGTCCCACAGCCACACAGATTTTCTAAATGTCAGTTTTCTGAGGTAACGTCTTGAAAATTTTATCACGGCTGTCACTGAAAGACACTTTTCATCACAGTCCCCTGATGTCCACTTCCGAGTTTGAAAAAAACAAGATCCAGATTTTCCATCTCTGTTATGTTCATTGATCCATGAGCCCTGTGGAGAAACTGTTGTTCTGGGAAACAATTTATAGCTCGGAACAATTTTCTGCTGTGGAAAACGGGGAGAAGGAGCTCTATTCTTGTAATTTCCTGGAAAATAAACACCTTATAAAACCAAATACGAGTTGTGTCTTGGAACTACATCAAGTCATGTTTTGCCTGCATGTTCACAAACTAAAAAAAAAAAAAAACTACTGGGGCTTGTGTAACTGGACCGCCAGTTTACCGGGACAGATTTGATAGATGCTTGCTTTAACCTTTTTACCCATCACAACCAGAGATTGATGCACTGATGCTTCCTGTCAACACTTGCAGCATTTCCTGAGAAGCAAGGAAGTGTTAAAGAGGACAGAGAGCCGATGGTGGACTTCTAATTTGAGCAGGCAAAGGGGAATCCAGTCTGCCAGCAGGGTTGGTAATTAACTTTTCCACTGTGACTGGTGGATTAAAATATCCAGTATACCAGTATTAGACCTTTAAAGAAAAATAGTGACATGCTCTTTGTCTTGCTCATGTACAGAAAAACGGTTTATTTTAATTGCTGTAGTTTATAGTTTTGAGGCTAGTAAGAGTATCCATTCCAGCCCTCAAATAAACCTTGACTGAGAGGCAAGATAATCAATAGATATACAAAGTACATGAGCTGATATGAAGAGAGTCATCACAATCATGAAGGTTTCTGCTGGAAAGTGTGAGTTTCATGTTTTTTTACAAGTCACTGTGTTCACTTTTCACGACCTTGTGGCTTCTCATTGAAGCTGAGGTTTGAAGTTTTGTTTCTCTTGTTTGTATTTTAACGTCTGAGTTATGTTAAGTTGCCACCGCTGAAAGTTCACCATTTCCTGATATAGCTGCTGCACAATAGCTGCACCCAAAATAGAATAGTGTTTATCAGCTAATGCTAAAGCTTTAGTGGAGCTAGACTAAGCAAGGAGTTTCAATTACACAGTTGGGAGTAACACTCCTGCCACTCCTTTGACCTCGAGTCACAGCCACAGTCCAGTGTTTCCCCTATCATTATATTAGGGGGGCGGCCTGCCCTAAGGGAAACACTGCAGTCTGCTTCTTTTCATCATCTTGGGCTTAAGACAGCATCACCTACCCTTTCAGCAGGTAGACCCACTGTAATGGAGATGCTAATTTACGCTATGCTACTCTCAAGTGACATCGTGCCATGTCATTTCAGCAGGTAGCCCATCATTGTAACATTGACACACGCTCTGACACGAGCAGGAGCCAGAGCCCTGTGGCCCTGAAGTCAAATTCACCCATCACTGCAAAAAAAAAAAAAAAAAAACATCTGTAGTGGGTGGGTGATGAGTGATCATTTCTAACCATGCTGCCTAGGCGTCAATGTCACCAGCTTTTTTTTTTATTTATTCCAATACATACCAGGCATTAAATCACGGCATATCTAGAGGCAGCCCTCCACAAGACATCATGAATCATATTTGGCTCATTGTCTCTTTGCTCGGGGTCCTCCCTTCTAGCCTATGTCATTGTCATTGAAGCTTCCTATCCGATGGCTCTTCTCTCCAAACACATCAGTCGAGAGGACCAAGTATACACACTGGCTCTGTTTCACTGAAAGCCCTTCATATTTTACGCAAAACAATGCAATCTAGCAATGCAGTTTTGAAGGTTCTTGTCCCAAACAAATGGTGCCAGGCTCCGGCATCCTGTTCACCTACTATAGCTCGTGGCCTCATCCTGTTAGACCATTTTCTCAACAAACATTTTGACTTTTCAAAGGAAGGTTGTCCAGTTTCAGTTCCTGGTATTGTGCATACTGGCTTACTGACCTGACAAAGCTGAAGGGTTACTTAATACCAGGCTGTAGAGGAATGTTTCAGTGTGCCTCATCTTAGAAATGACAAATCAGTTGCATACCTGATGAAGGATTACTTTTGATTGTGGTTAGATTAGAAGTGTGCTCTGTTACTCATGTAACCACAACAAAACAACTACATTTTGCGATTTGATGATGTGCAATTACATGACCGCACAAAAGGCTGCTGCCTGTGTGTATGTAAACGTTGCAATCAAGATCCGAGACAGGTTTTTAGTTTGCAGACTCCTCCCCTTTTCACTCACAATACGCACCGCAGGAGCAACCAGAGACACAATAATCAGCCTGCTTGTGTTACTTGTTCAACTTTGTCAAAACAAAAATAAATGTGTTTAGAAGATTAAAGCAAATAATCATATTTGGAATTTTGAGTTTGTTGTGTTGTAATGCAGGGGCGGCCTGAGCGCTATACTACCTTCTCCTGATCTGATAAAATGATCCGTGACTTAAAAGTAAATCCAAGATCTGATCCAACAGAAAACAATACCTCATTAACTCATTAACTCAACAAAATTTACTGAAACAAGCATGTGTGAAACAAAGACACAATTTATTATTTTTCAATGGTAAAAATATGCTTGCTGACACAATAAATCAGCTGTTAAAAGGAAGTTCTTTCTCACCCCATACTGCCAAATCTTGGCTATTTTTTTTATTTATCTGTAATTTGCATGTTGGAACTGAAGCATCCTAAACCTTATCAAGGAATTTGAATATTTAATCAAAGTGATTTTAAGGATCAATCGATTTACTGTCCTTATTCACAGAAAAAAAAACATTTGGGAAGAGCCTCCAAAATATCGTGCTCCGTGGGCCATGGCCACCACAGGCCATCCCCATGGCTATTGTTGGTTAGAAGGTATTTTAAATCTACAAGTAACAACACAAATCAATGAGTCTGAAGGCGCAATCAGTCTACCCACACAGAAACCCAGTTCACAGTAATTAGAATATTATTAAAAGAAAAAATTAAATGAATTGATACAGGGAGATGTTTATGCGTTTGTCTTCATTCAATTTGTTCATGTTGTATTTATTTATACATGAGTTTAATGTATCCTGTGTGTGTTTACGCACAGTTTACAATGTTACAATATAATCCCTCTGAGTGTTGCATAATAGATGATTGTTTAGGTAGACAGGTCGTTTTTTGACATGTAGAGCAATAAACAATCATGGCTGCAATATCCTCACCACATCTACTCGTCTGAGCTGAGATTGGCTGATTGGATTTGAAGTTAATGATCTTTGCTCTAAACTCTAAAACAACCTTTTTTAACTCCCAACAGGAATGAGTGGCATGGAGGGAGGAAGGCCGAAGGGGATCACACCACACAGACCCGTATTGTTTTGGCCTTTGTATCAGTTGAGTTGTTTGTGTAATGCTACTGTTGTGTAAGACCAGACCCAGATTCTGATCCTCTTAATTCTTAATATCAACCCCCCCCCACCCCCCCCATCATGGGACCGGTTAACTTCCCTGGTCTTGCAGCTGCCAGAGAGCCATGCTGCCTGCAAACACAACATGCAGGAAGGATGTGTTTGTGGAGAGTTCAGTCTGACGGGAAGAGGATAGAGGTTAAACGTTTAAACATGCTGCAACGCTAAGCTCACACGCACACACACTGTGTTGGTGCGTGTGTGGATAATTGGTGGTGGAGAAGTTGTTGAAAGTAGACTTATGGTTAAGCACGTCGCTATGAGAAAGGCAGATGTGCAGAAAGCTGGTGACCTCCAGTAGGCAGCGGTCAAACCAGGGAAAAGAAACTCTTGCACACAGAATCCTGTCACTCACCTTTCTGGTAACCAATCATTTCATCCTGCAGGGAGAAAAAATTCCCTCTGAGAAAAAACTCCATCCTCTGTGTCCGAGATTATCAACACTTAGCGTTCCAGAGGGGGGCTAACTTGATTGAGTTTAGGGGAGTTGAAGAGGCTGGCCACGTTGTGGAGCATTAAACAGCATTAGAGAGCATTAGCGACATATTATTGTTGAAATAGGAGACTATGAAATAAGGCGTTATATAAACCGTAAAATAGGTTATGGGGGCAAGGGGCGGTTGGAAGAAATCAAAAACAAACCCAAAGGCAAGCCGAGGGTGATGACGTGAAAGAAAAGGGAAGTTAGAAGATCATAAAACCTTGAACAACCTTGTGGAGCAAAAAACTCAAAGAGGTTCATGCTTAAATTCCTCCACATCCTTTTTTCTGCTGTTGACAATTGGCCATTATTCCCAATCTATCATTCAGCCTCTCAGCCGTTCACTCCATCCACATGCTAGAGCACTCCCGGCTAAATGTCATCCTAGATGTGTGGAGATGAAAGGCATGCTTTATTGTTCATCCGGGAGCCGTTAGTCACAAACAAACATGTTCTTGGTTCTCTCTTTCTTGTTACTCTTATATCTTCGAATCTAGAGATCATGAGACGGAAAAAAATTAGTTCAGTTTTGCACCGATTGAGGCAATTTCTGTTTGTCATCAGGGCTGTTTTTTAAATTCTGTTCTGTAATAGCACTTTGTTAAAGGTCCAATATGTACCATATCTACTGAATGAAATCATAAAATGACTTTAATTTATCATCAGACATTAACGAAACATGCTATGTTGAAGTGCTGGCTTCTTTGTCAACAAAGCTGCAGCCAGTATGTCCTCCTCCTAACTATTGCTCCTGGTGCGGAATTGTTTTTGAGAAAAAGAGATGGTTTCTCAGCTTATTTACACTTCCGAAGTTGGTCAGGAACATTGGCTACTGCAGGTTGACATCATTTCATCAAAAAGAAAAAAAAAGTAGTATTTTTTAATCTGAAATGTCTTCCTATAACTGCAGCCATTCAGGCATCTGCTCACCTTGTGTTCTTCATTTATTAAGATCTATGTCCACCTGTTTTTTTTTTTTTTGAGTGCCAGCTTCTTTTTTCAAATATTCCTAATGAGATAACATTTGGGTTTAAATAAGTCAAATTGGTACAAAACTTAAGTTAGTCAGGTAACCAAAAGTTTTTTAAAAGTCCAAATTAGCCTTTTTGTCTCCCAGTCGTCACCTAAATCTGCTAACTTTATCATCTTCATACCTTCACACCATCCTATAACTGAATTGCAATTGGAATCTTTTTCTGTGGACCAGTAGCCTCGCTTATTTTCACACATTTCACCACCACATTATGCAGCAGAGTTTGTTACTTTCACTTGTCTGTCCACAAACTGCCGAGAATAGACAATTTCCTGTCAGCTTTCAAACCTTTGTATAAATCATATTATCCTTTCTCTAGGATTAAACATTTAATTTCTGGTTTTCTACCAAAAATGAAACACCTTTATATCCTTCATTATACTCGGTTCTCCTCTCCTTCTTCACGCTTAGTAGCAGTGTGATGTGCTGCGACCTCAACCTTTCCCCACAGATGCACTCAAAGCTTCTCGTCGATGCCCTAATGAAGCACTCTCCAGCTGTCTGAGTCATGTCACTGCGATTCAATTAACATAGATTTCTATCTGTTTTGATGATGTGGGCTTGTGGGCTTGTGCAGGCAGCACGTGAAAATCTCCTTATCTTCTGATGCCCAAACAAAGACGTAGGAGACTTTTTGATCCTTTCTTGTGGAAGACTGATTGTTTTGATTCTTCTGCATGATTGTGTTATTATTATTTTTTACCCCTCTCTTGTCTTGTAGCAGAGGGGTGTATGCTGGGGAAAGGAGACTGGCTTGGAGGGTTCTCATGTAAGGGGTGAGGGTTGCGCAAAGAACCTTAATAGTTTTTTATCAAGGTCCAGAATTTGTGCTGTAGCCCCGAGAGAGCAAAAAAAAAAAAAAAAATGGGGAAAGGAATAGAAGAAAACATTTAAGGAAGTGTTGATTCCTTGAAGTTAAACTGAAGAAAAAAAAATCCATCTGTATGTGCGCGCACGCACAGGCCGACTGACACACAGAGGCATCCCCGGAGCACGGATTGGACGAAAGGCAAGGAGAGAGAGAGGACTTCTTTCCCTCCCCTCCACAGCTGCAACAGTAGTCCTGTCTCCCGTTCTCAGTGAGAGTGTTCTGAGTAGCAGGGAGGAGATGATGACGGCCCACTAGTACTAGTAAACCGTATCATAAAGACTCTACACCTCTCCTGACCGCGTCTCTCACGCACTCCTCATTAACCTCTGTGGCTCGGGGATGGATTCTAGGCTGCTGATTGGACCGGGGATCCCCACATTGGACCCGACTGCCCGGGCACCGTGGAACATCAGCTCCATCAGTTCACACCGGCTCATGGAGCTGTCTCCGGTAGCTACAGCTGTAAGTCTTTCTGGCATTTTTGAGGGGGAAATGTCTCTCGGAGTGGCTGGTGATCCTCTGAGCGCAGCAGCGATGCGTAAAAGCGAAAAGATTCGATCAAGGGCAACTGAAACCCAACTCAAACATCTGGAAAAGAAGGCGAAAGACACTGCCTGTTTACGTTTTATTTGTTGTTTATCCATCTCAAGATCATTCATGAAATTTTAAGAAATGCCGGGGGAGTGAGGTGTGAATGAGTGTGATGGAAACTCCTGTGAATGAATGAATCGCACCATCGTCTCATTCAGCACCGAAACATGAATGAAGGCAAGAGTAAACATCTCGTACCTCTAATGCTTCCTCACTTTTTAGTATTGCTTGTGAATAGTTATAAAAGGCTGCTGTGGGTGTAGGTATGTCCCCTTACATGGCACGACTTTTTGTGCCAGATGTGCGCGCGTCAAATATGCAAGTCTTGCATTGTGGCTCAAATGTCTTTGTATTTGTGGTCAGTGCATGGATATCGTCTCCTATCATTGCTCTGTTACACCGCAGAGGAATTTTGTATGTTAAGGTATCATTTTATTGACCTGCTGTTGCTCTAATTAACGTTTATGGACTCACTTAATTTTCATTTTTCTAGAAATTCCATATTGTCCATTTATGGTAAATAGACATTTTGCTCAGAAGTAATATGTCAAACCTTTACTTTCGAGGGAAAATTATTCCTAAAAAAAACCAAAATTAATCATGACTCTCGATGTTCTCCATTGCTTCTGCCTTTTACTCGGGTATTTTCTTTTACTTTCTGTTTTTCTCCATTGAGATCAACACCTTGATGATATTTGATATCCTGTAGCTTATTGGCATTGTGAAACAGTAAGTTATGCCATTTTATTCTGATCCTATAGGTCCTCTCATAGACCTATTTGTGTCTTGATATTACATTTCTACTTGCAGGCTGCAGGATAAGTTCAGTTCAAATTCCAACAGAGAAAATCTTTCTGTTTGCAGAAAGATTGCAAAAAAAAAAAAAAAAGATAGAACAACTGCTTTGTGTGCAGATTAGTATTGCTGGTTTAAAGGTGTTTAATCATGTTGTCTCTCACACTCTCTATGCAGTCTCATTTACACATTGTTATTCCTGGAAACTCTGAGGCATGTGATCACCAGCAGGAGGAATGTGATCATTACAAAGACTCAGCGGTGAATCAGACTCCATCTCTCTCAGTCTCTGTCTCCCTCTGTGTCACACGGCAATATTAGTTCATCCTTTAAGTGAAATCCTCTCTCTCCACCTCTGCACTGTGCGTAAAATAGAAAGCATGAAAAAGAGGTAACCGTGCTTTCACTTTGCCCCAGGAGTCCAGACACTTTAGGGTCAGATACAGCTGTTTTGAGGGACGTACTCAGAAACACATGGCTGCACGGTCATAGTGAATGCAGTTCAGAAAGTGTGAAGGGTTCAGTTTGGACTTTGAAGTTGAGACCAGCAGGCTTTGGTCTCGACAGCTTTTGTGGTCTGGCCTTCATGGTGGGAGTCCTGGGAAGCTGATACCGAAGCAGGGCCCGAGGGCAGCTTCTGCCCACACAGATGGGACCCTATACTCCGTGAAAAAGTGTGGTTTTCATTTCAGAACTTTCTACGTTTCTCCCCAGATGGATCTCTTTTTTTGTACTCTTTGTTGCTTTTTCTTTCGTCATTTCATTTCAAATCTGCAATCTCTGGATGAATGTTAACTGAGTCTGATTGTCTGCATGCATACATTTGTGTCTGTGAGTGAAAGAGAGAGTGTATGTACGAGTGTGTGTGTGTGTGTGTGTGTGTGTGTGTGTGTGTGTGTGTGTGTGTGTGTGTGCGCGTGTGTGTTCGGCAGTTGATTAGAGTGTATAGCTGCTAAATGAATTAGTTTTATTCTGTAGTTGCTGAGAACCAATTACCTGGAAACTTATTGACGGACTGATAAAGGACTCGCTGGTGACATTTAGCTGAATGAGTGGGCATGTGTTCACTTCAGCTGTGTGTTAAGGCTCATGACGACTGATGAAAGACACAGTAGTGATCATTTTTTTAAATTTACTTTTTACAGTAGCATCTGGTATGAAGTGAATTCAATCAAATACTGAAAAACATGCAGGATCGAGAGGGTTCAGTTGTGCCAAACAGACTGACACGTAAAAAATGAAAACTCAGTGTGAACTCATGAACACTCTATGTGGTCATGAGTTTCTCTGTTTTAAACCAATCCCATAACACAGTGCAACCCCATCCCATAGCAGTTCATAAAAAAGTTGCTAAATTAAAATGAATAGATGAGAAAATGCATTAACAGCATCTATGCTGCAAACCAGACCATGCAAAGTCCAAAACCAATTTAGAAAGCAAATGCAACAGAACAGCACCGCCTATCCAGTCATCACAATGGAAGCTCCCCAGGCCTGTAGGGGGCGCTAAGTGGATCAAATTTAGGTACAATCTGTATTTTAAAGAGCCCATATTATGCCCTTTTTGGGGTTTGTATATTTAATCTGTGTACCTACTTTTGTACGTTCACAATAGCTAAAGTCTGAAAAAAGTGTCTGTTTTCATGTACTGCTCCTCCTTGCTCCCTCTACGCTCTGAGTCCGTCAGCTACGCTCTGTTGAGCCCACACTGTTAGACCCCACGTGGGACAAGTCTGCTCTGATTGGTCTGCCGATCCGCTCTGTCGTTATTGGTCAGTTGCTCAGCACGCGTCTCGGAAATTTCAACATGAGCTGCAGGGCTTGCCACAACGAGCCAATGGGATTAGATCAGTGATCTCACACTGACAATGACGTCGGACTGACACATTTTTATCGAGGGGGGCTAGAACCGAGCGTTACGTGCAGCTAATGCTAAAGCTAACAGGAGGAGGTAGGAGAAGCCGCGTTTCCGCGGAATTTTTGCACATAGATGTGCCTAAACATGCACAGGACACTTGGAAAACACACTAAAGAGCATATAAAACCTGAAAAAGCATAATATGGGACCGTTAAAGAAAATATTTAATGAACAGGATCTGAGTGGCAGGGAGGACAGTGGGGGGAGACGTGGTCGTGCCCAACAAACTAGGGATGGGTCGTGATTTTGGAATATTCCAATGACATGAATTTAGAAAAAATCTACTAGTGTTGTGGAATTACTGCCAGCTGAAGCGCATCTGAAAGCTGTTTGCTAACCGCCATTAAATCAGGAGGGAAGAAGAAAGCATTTGTTTCAGGTTACAGACTGTAGAGGTGCTAAGGAAGTAACTCAGCATCTCTAAACTTAGAAAACAATTCAAATGTGTATACAGTCTGTGGTTTGACTTAAGATTGTCAAGTAAAATAGATGGTTACTTGAGTTGAAAGAGCAGTGACCGTGATACTAAATCTTTTAGCCGGTTAATGGCAATTTCCATCATGTGTTAGCATCAAGCTATCAAACAAAGTATATATGAGAAATCCCAGCCTCTGTGAATATTTGAATTCCCTTTGAATAACTGCCAGTGACTTTCTAAAAGTAATTTTCAATGAAATGCCCATCTGGACAACAAGCACAGCCACACACACACACAAACAGTTTGTGCCAATAAGCTACAGCATATCAATGGCAGGGAATATGGGTAGTGATGTTTTTCTCATGGATACTGTAAAGTCAACATGACTCCCCTGTGAGTCAAACTCCACCGTCTTTCCCGCTTGAGTCCTGCCCTGCCACGAGCCTTATTATTCTGTCCTTCTGGCTGCTCTTTCCTGAGTAAACACTAACACTTGGCCGGTTCTCACAGCTCCCAAGGCAGTCAGAAGAGGCTTAAAGTAACACTAGCTGCATGGCTAAGTGAGCTAACTGTCAAACAGCAGCTACATTTAACAGCTGCCCAGACTTCAGTAAACACTATCTTCCCATTTGCAGCCATTCTCCACATATGATCCAGTTATTCCAATATCAGAGGACAAAGTTGAGTGGAGTTATTGTGACGTTTTTCATCGAAAAATGAAGCAGCTCCACTCAGCGCCCCCTACAGGCGTGGAGTACTTTGGAGTTGATGATCGGCGTTTCTCTGTTGCATTTGTTTTCTGGATTTGCATTTGATTTTTTTTTTAAAACTGTGCATTAATAATGTATTTACAGAGTGTTTAATGTTGATGCAGATATGCTTTTTGCAGTACCTTTTTTTAATTCCCTCACATAGCTGTATGGCTCTGTGTTGTTGTACCATGACACCAGACGATGCACTGACCAGATCCTAGTGAACATGCTTTTTTTTCTTCTGTAACTGAATCTTTGCACTGATAATAGAACATGATAATCCTGTCACTAGAAGTAATTAAGGCATTTTTATTAGATTAGCGCATTGTTATTATTGTCGGCAGCGCATGTGCTTGTAAGGGTTCAACCACGAGTGTGCATGGCTGTTTCTGCTTACATGCACGTTTAGCTCAGATTAAATTCCTCAACATGGACGTTTAACTCTCCCATCACACTACGTCTCTCACTCTCTTCTCTCTCCCTAATCTTTATCTTCTTCCGCTCTCAATTTATTGGTCTTTGCCTGTTCTTAATTGCTGTGTATTAGACTGCCACAAGACCATTTACATTCATTACACTTGCTCTCTACTTACAAAGGAATACCCAGAATTGCTGGCAACTGTGGCTTCAGTGCGTGCTCGCAGACAGATAGTATAGGCAGATATTACCACCCACTTTCTCCATCTTAAAATCCACAAACACACACAGAGACAGTAGAGGTGATGAGGAGACTGTGACCCTCTCGCCTTTCTCCTCCCCTTGCGATCGGTATTAATCTGGCCCTTGAGCGGCTGGACCAGGGAGAGACAGAGGAAATGAGAGAGGAAGGAAGGAAAGGAGTGTTCGAGTGATTTAGGGAGCAGACGTGAAGGAGGGAGTAAATATGGGATCGGGGGAACAAAAGAAGGCGGGCAAAGTAGAGAGAGCTTGAGCGTGATCCACCACCACATAAGACATGACGGCGTCAGACTGGATCCAAGTGTGTTTACATTACACACACACACACACACTCACACACACAAGCACACGCCACATCTGCATATCACCTTCACTCGGTGCACTTTTCCCTCATTTCAGTAACACCTCCCCATGACCTTTCTTTTCATTTACTTACATAACCACTCCATCACTTTCCACTATTCCTCCCTTCAGTGACCCCAGTATATATGACTCTGCAGAAAAGTAGGACTGTGGAGACAGATGTTGGACACTGAAGCGCATGTGTGTAAAGCAGACACTCTCAAATACACGCACATACATGACACAGGCGCTTAAATGCAGCAGCCAGGATTAATAAAAGGAGATGTGTGTGTCGGGCGCCCGCGGAAGCTTAGTGGAAGTATAGTCCTGGTGAGTGGGTGTGTGTTGCTGCGAGTGTGTGTTTTCATGTGCGTGTGGGCACTGGAAAGAAAACACAGAGAGAGACAAAAGGAAAGTGTAAAAGCAGGAGAGTGTGTCATTATTTCTGAGAGGAATTTTTCAGTGGAGCTTTGTGCTCCGAGGTGCAGCCACTTCTCAGAAGCTAAATGCTAATGTTGAGTGAAATCCTGGAATTGCCAAAACTCGGCGTGACGCTTTGAGAGTTACATTATGATTTGACTTACAATTTCCAGGATTTCATCCCTTGAAATTCTGCACGAGTTCCCTTACTCTTTTGGGCCTCTAGTGGACAGCTCCGATACATTGTTGATGTTTTCAGATCAAAGCTAAAACCTTTCATTGCTAGAGAATTATTTATTTTTGCATCAGCAAGCTAAGGCTTCTGTCCTTTGCATCATCACGTTGTATGTACACTTGTTGTTTCTTTCTGTTGCATCGGGCCTTGGGAAATCATGAGTGCCTTATCCTTTTTAAACAGATCCAAAATAAAAACCATCTTTATACATTTAAATAACCATTAGCAAAACACGAATGTGAGTGTGTTGTTTTTTTTGCAGATGGCACTTTTGACTAAGGTGTGCAAGGTTGTGTGTTTCTGTGCACACACAAATGAACAGAACACCTTTTATTTACCCTTTGTAACTCCATTAATCATATCTACTTTAACCTTACAAAAGTAAACGTACCAAATTAAAATGCAAAGACAGCAACAAGCAGCCTGTTGCAACATTGCCCACATCGTTCATTTAAAGATAAGCTGGCTTTGACCAGGCAAATTGCCCATTTTAGTTAAGGATTTTGCCAATAGCCAATAGGGTGGCCAGGGCCGGCGTGCACCCCTGAATCCACCCCTGCATACCACCCTCAAATAGGTTTTTGTGGGAATTTTTGTAGTCAACAAACTAGCCAGTAAGCCATGGTTCAAAGACGTAGTAACTTTAATAATGTTGTGTTTGCACAGCACGGTTTTACCTTCTTGTCCAAATAGGGTCAATTGGCAAAGGCCATAATGCCCAGCTCAAGGATTTACAAAGGCTGTCTTTAAAGACTAAGCTACTTTTATTTTGTCCTGGTGGCAGCAATGTGCTCTGGAATGATTCACCATTTTTAATTTCGGTTTTCAAGGTTGAGTTCAGTGATAACAAATAACGAGCATTTTTTTTTTTCTTTTTTTAAGTTTCCATCTCCCTTTAATTTTATTTCTGGGTTGAGTTACTCTCCATACCTTCCAGTGCCTATTAAGTGATCCATGAAACTGCTGCTGTGGCTGCAGGTTTATTCCAACCAAGCCGCCTGACTCGACCCATTCAATCAACTTAACCGTTTTCACACAGTTGATTTGTTGTAGCAGGTTTGCCATTGCTTGGTGGGTCTGCCACCACAGCTGCCCTTGCACATATCATTTTTACACACCTTACCCTCACAGCCATGAGAATAAACCCTGCAGTCAAATAAGCATCATTCCTGATGACATTTACATCCTAGTTTGTGTTTCATGTTGCAAAGGCTGCGCTGGTCCCAAACCACCCGTTTCCAACAGTAGACGTCCCAGACCACGCCCACTACACCATCGGGGTTGTCATCCTGTTTGTGGGCATCACAGGCATGCTGGGAAACTTCCTGGTCATGTATGCTTTCTGCAGGTACGTTTGTAAGGAAAGGACTTGTTCAGCAACACGCGAAATCTAAAGGGATCATTTATTTTCTAACGTTGATATTATTATTTCAACAGCTGTTTGTGTTTTTTTTTTCTGTTTATCTGCAGGAGCCGGAGCTTGCGAACGCCATCCAACATTTTCATCATTAACCTGGCTGTCACAGACTTTTTCATGTGTCTTACTCAGACACCCATCTTCTTCATCACCAGCATGCACAAGCGCTGGATCTTTGGGAAAAAAGGTAACACATGCACACACATGTTTACTTTTTTACACACCGTCTTCAGTGTGCATCCAAACACATCTTTAACATTCATGCATGCACACTTCAGATTCAGCAGGCACCTGAAATGTGTCCCTCCCCTGCTAAGTGTGACCTACAGTTCAGTTAAGATTCTGCACACACAGGGCTGCCGTCCTCTATCATCCCTCTCTGCTACAGCGTAAAAAGCAGCACCAAAGGCTTACTGTGCAGTATCCGAACCCCATCGATCACGCAGAACAAAGCTAGGATGCATGTCACAGCTGTGTTTTACGTGAGTGCATTTGGCGGGAGATGTTGCACTCTGTTGTTTTTTAAACAACCTGCTGGGAGCCAAGATAGAGGAGGAGGTATAGGAGGCTCCACACTCCACTGATCAAACACTGATAGTCGGAGCGTGGTGTTTTCCTTCAGGAGTTGTCCTGACCTTGATGAAGACAGCCAATCGCTGTCAAATCTGGAGCTCAATTCTCAATGGTGGTTACAGCTAGAGGACTCTCACTTTTATCCCTTCAAACCACTTAGAAAACATTTCTTCTTTCTTCTGCCTGTCCTTTTCAGAAGAAACAGAGAGACAGAAGTTAACAAGAGGGTTCAAGGATAAATAGTGGCTATAGAAACAACAAAGCAAAAGCCAACTGAACCTTTAATTGTGTTCTATTCAACCTGCTCTTTACAACTCAACCCCCCCTGCACCTGTAAATGATGGCACTTCTTACCAATAGTGTGGCTCTAGGGAGGCTAACGTTAGCATGTTTAAGTAGGATAATCTGTCAGTCTGTTGCTCAGGAGGGAGCAACCTCTGCAATTATTGGATATAAACTTGGCACAACCCGTCCATTGCCCCCAAAGGATCATTTCTATGTAATTAAGAGGCCAAAAGTGGATTTATTTTTTACACTGAGAGCTGCATTAATGTGTCTTTCATCCCCACTGAAATGCAGTGAGCACATCCTTAGCATCTTTAATGGGATGTTTTTTTTTTTTATCTGTAAATAGGGACATTCAAGCAGGAGAGAATTTAGAATATTAATATGTGATGTGAACCCCAAGTGCTCTCCAATGCTTCCTGAACATAATTGGTAAAACCATTCAGTTTAGCAAAATGTGAATCGTTACAGAGGATAACAAAATCAGTTAAGACCAGACAAATAAGGAAAATTCATATATGGTAAATAAGCATGACTCACTACAAAATATAATTTAAGGTAGGTAGCTTTGAGGTAAAGATGAATTCAGAACCAACTCAAATTTATATGTACAGTAATTAAAAGTGTTTTCAAGAAAATGTTGTCTTACAGAAATATGTGAAATGACCAGTACTTATTGTATGAAATGTGTTTGAAGTGCATGTCAGTACCATTGAAACGATTTAAAATGAAGATTTAATGGGATCATTTGTCGTGGCGTACACAGGAATCTGTTAGAAAGTCATGTAACATAGTTTTAAAACTGTAAAAAACCATTCTGGTGGCAGTTGGGGGCATTAGGGAGTTAAAAAAAAAAGCATTCTGAGGAGACCTGAGCTCTACTCTTGAATTGAACCCAAAGTCAATGTTGGCTTTAATCACATGCATTATATAATATTATGCAAGTCCCAATTGTACGCAACTCAACAAATGTACTTATTTTGACCCAAACCACCATCTTTTTTTTTTTTTTACTTTATTATTTAATATTTGTGCCAAAACCTAACCAAACTGTAACCCTCTCACTAACTTAACCACTTGTTGTGAAGGTTTCCTCTCAAAAGTGCTCTTTGTAATGGCATTGTTTCAGAGGTGGTGGCATGAAGTTTAAAAACACTGCCTCTGTGACATCATTCAATGTGAAGAGGTGGTTATATCATGTAATTCTGTAAGTTCAGATTTTTCCAAGATTTGCTAAAAATGATTGTAATATCAAATGAAATGACCCCTGAGATGTTTTACATATGCCTGTTATCTTGATCTTAGAATATAGTTCCTCTCTGGAGAACGTCTGCTGTCCTTTTGGAGCCGATCTGGACTTCATTATCTGCAGTAACTTTTCCACACTTTAGACAGCCATTGTGATATACGTTCAATTACCTGAGCGGTATTTGTTTGGGTTTCTTCACGCCAGGGACACAATTCAGATTTTGTCTTGTGCTGAGATGTGATGACTTGGCACGGTGATTACATGCTGTGTGACAGGTTGGTGGTAATCACACACTCTGAGCCTGAAGGGACAGGCGCTGATAAGGGAATGATTGAGTGTTTGTATTTGGTTTGTGTGTGTGTGTGTGTGTGTGTGTGTGTGTGTTCGTATGTGTGTGTGTGTAGATTTCTTCATACATTATGGATAAGTTTAATGTAATTATAAGCTGTATGGACGCTATGGAACAATAAGAGGCCTGTTAGATGTCTTGTCAACGCTGTAGCAAGAAATCATGCACAGTATGTCAGCATATTACGGTTATTTACTGTAAGTTCTACATCTATTAATTATTTAAGCTCTAAATGCTGTTCGCACATGCCACACTTTCTCTATCCTTCCCCCTGGTAACAACGTATTTGGTCTCCAATCACCCTTCCATCCATCTTTTTTTATCATTCTGTTTCTTGTTTCACCTGACACCCTGACTCATCCTTCCTACTGAGCTCCTCTTCCCATAAACCTGACCTAATTTCCCCTTTCTTTCACCTCCAATTCCCACCAATTCTATACTATCCTATCGCATCTTTTTTCCATTCCCTCTGCTTCTCCTGTTTCTCTGTCTTTCCTCCACTGTTGTCTTTCCCAACATCCTTCCACTTAAATCAATCCAAACGGGCTTTGTTTCAATGAAATACAAAAATTTGAAGGACATTTTAATATCATCCTATTACATTAATATTGAAAATATAAAATTTGGAGATGTACAGCAAGTCTCAATTCCCAACTATCATTCTCTTTCACTCTATAAGCTCCTTTTCTTTTCGTTTGGGTTCCACCAACTGCTGAAGGAAATTTCAATATCTTAAACTAAAGGCATCAATCTGTTTACCAGCTAGCTGCTAGCTGTGTGCTTTTACTGTATGGTGTAAGGCATACTGGGTTTTATTCAATTTTCCAAACAGCTGCTTGTTGTAGCCAGAAACTATGCTCTGGGAGCTGTGAGATGGAACCAAAACAGTAAAAGTTTTGTGCCATTACTGAAGGTTTTAAAAGGCAAATATAAAGTATGTTTGTATCTGATGTTTTCTAGCTAACGTAACATACACAAAATACAATAAAGCTGACAAAACAGACATTTTACCATAGAATAAAGATAATCTTTTAGCGCGAAATGTTTCCAGTGTTGGCTAAAGTTTGTCCTCTCCTCCTCCAGGTTGTGAGCTGTATGCCTTCTGCGGAGCTCTGTTTGGTATCTGCAGTATGATGACACTGATGGTGATTGCAGTGGACCGGTACGTGGTGATCACCAGACCTCTGGCCTCGCTGGGGGCGATGTCCCGAAGGAAAGCCCTGAGCATTGTAGCTGCGGCCTGGGTCTACTCCATGGGCTGGAGCCTGCCCCCCTTCTTTGGCTGGAGTGAGTACAACTTAAGAGTCATCATCGATCAGGGTGATTCCTCTGAGGGTGTTAGTCTGTTGAGCTCTCTCTTAGTACTGTACCTTTTTAAAAACTTTTTAAAGTGTCAGCATGTCAACTTCCCGCTGAAAGTACTATGTCATCTAGAACTTTTCTGTTTTGTAAATGTGACAAATACATTTACGACTTGGCTCAGAAGGCAGATCACGTTATTCTTACGTGAAGCTGACAATACAACAGCTTAACAAAATCTGATGCGGTTGTTGACTGCTTGCTTTGTGTTCTCAGTGATATACAGTGTATGTTGTGGCCAGCTCTAGTTCTTGTGGATTTGACCAATCAGATGTCATTTAAATACTCAAAGTTCGATTGGTTGGTCCAGTAACATAAAAACTGGATACAAGGGGTAGATCCATTACTTCACTACACACAGACTGCTAAGCCTACTTTGCTCACACTCCTTGTTAGATGCATTGCTAACTTCAGCTTTACCGGTGGGCAAATTTCTCTCAAAAACAAAAAAGTTTTTGCGGTTCATTCCTCGTGCTTTGATTCCTCTCTTCATCTGTCACCATGCACCAATTTCTGCTAAACCTCAGGACACCACTGTTGCTGGGCCAACAGAGGCAGGCTTCACAGTGTTGTTTGAACATTTTGAAACCTTCATTGCCAATTACATTGTTGCTTCTCATTTAAATAGAAAAAAACATTTGCAGACTAGAAAAAAAAAACAGGTGGCTCAATTTTTATTACACCAGTCCGTGTAAGAATATATAATTAGATGCAAAGTTGTCATCCAGTGAGGGGAGTGGGTGGTGGGTTTTATAAAATACTAATATTCTTTTGTTTTAATTACACTCTTATGTGGACTGTATTGCCTCTGTGCCTTAAAAAAAGAGCTGAAATGTGATGATACTTTTAATTGATATTTCTTGCAATATGATAGGGTTACATCATTCCTCTTAATTGAGCACTAATGTCCATTTATACACTCTTAAAGTGAGATAAATGTCTCACCTATATTTCACCACATTAGCAGAGCTTCTTGTGGACAACATTATCTTCTTTACTGTTAGTACAATTAATTAAATGAAAGCTCTTTCTATTAGGAGTGGGGTTACAGGACAGCACTATTATTTATTTGACCTCGCATTAAAGGCTGCATTACTGTTTTAATGCACCACCAGAAGCACACTAATGACTCAATACATGCACACCAAAGATGTTGCATTAAAAACAGTTGCATGCTTGGACTTGACTTGCTAAATGCCTATATGCTCACAGTGGATCCCAAGTGGTAATTTTAACATTTTTTGTTTAATTTCACATGTGGCTCAAATGGTCACTTTGTCTTCTATACTTTCTTTCTCGTTTGTAATACCCTTTCATCTGTCTTTGTGAGTTGTTATACTTATGAACTTGAATCTTCAGTTAGGCTGGCTTTTTGTCTTTCTAGTTTTTTACATGCAACTATGACTTTAACTTCAACTTCATTGCCATTTTTGGGAGAATTGTGTTGCAACCAGTTCAAACAATACAACGTATACAGGCACAGAGACTCAAGTACAAACCACCGTTAAAAGACCCCCATCTATAACCCATCCATGACTCACTTGTTAATGAAGTGCCTCCTTTAATGTAAATTGTGTGAAGATTCTGATAAGTTGGACAGAGAGGCGGACTGGTTACAGTGGGATTGGTTGGAGGGGTGGTCATACTGGAGCAGAGGGGCTTACTATACTGGTTAAAGTGGCACTAGATATAATAAAACGTGAGAATGTTTAACCAAGCGCAGAGTATTGCGGACTCCCAGAATGACGCTCAGAGAGGTAAGCAACACTTATCTAGAGGGACAGCACAACCACTCTGTTTCCTAGCAACCTAGTTGTGTGTGTATGTGTCTGTGTGTACTAAACAGTGTGTTAAACTCAGCAGTTCCTAATGTTTGTTTGTGACTACAGCTCCTGAAGAAAGTATATTGTTTAAGCATCTCTGATTGGATGATACTTGATCCTTCTTTAAAAATTGAAATTTAATTAATGCCTGTAGCCTAATACTACCAGCTTCTCTGTCGAGTACGTTTAATTGTTTTAGTATAAGGTAAATTATGGAAAGGCTCTTGTGTGTTTATAATGGATTAACAGTTATGCACTGGTTGTAAATTCTGTCTATAAAATAAGATTTTTTGTTGAAGGCTCGCAGGCAAGTGGTTTGAATTGGTATTTGAGACATTTTAAACTAAAAGGTTTTTTATCTAACAAAATAATCATTTTCAATACATTAATTGTAATATCCCTTTAATAGTGTCCTAAAGAAGTCATTCCAAGCATGTATTTATCCAACTACTGGCCTTCTAACATCTATTTCTTTCACATCCTGATGAACTGCTGTCAGGGTCACAGCTTGTCATTTTCATTAGCTGCCGCTCTACATGACCTAACATAGGCCTTACAGAGGGCAAACACCAGAGCTGTTAACACAAATAACAGGAAACCACTATTTGTTCTCAAAACTGAGACCATAAGTTATCTGTCCAAACAAGACGTAAATTATGGGAAGACCAGTGGGCAAAACACTAGGTATTTTTGCAATTTGTGAAAATGTTCCCATGTGGCAGGATGTAGACAGAGAACATGAGAGGACCAAGTATGGAGCCCTGCGGCACTCCTTTGGGAAACTGGACAAAAAACATAAAAAGTCCTATATAAAAGCATACAACCAATTCAGCCAATTTAAAACAAATGAATTCATACATACTACAGTATACATACTGTGCAAGCACTGCAACCAAATTGTATGTAAATGTGTTTCTTACCTTTGTTTTCGTGATATAATTTTATGATATGTGAAGTATTTAGATATTCTTTAGATTTTTTGGGCCATTTTATTGGCATTATCTTCTATTATTTTGTTTATCTAATTATGTGTTTATTTTCCTATACCAATCTTGCAAAACAGATGATTTCCTTCCACTTTCAATTTACTGTATAGACAAATTGTTTCAAAGGTTTACATTTTGTATATTTATTCGAGCCGAACCAACACAGACACTGTTAACTCCTGTTGCTGGTCTATTATCTCTGTTGACCCTGTTGCTGTTTTCTAACAGAAAATCCCTTGGGGTTTGGAGCCCCTACTGCCACAACAACTTAACACAACATGCAATAAAACTGACTTATGGCTTCCTTCCATGACTGAATGTGACTGAAGGAGAGACTGTGATTTTTTTTTTTTCAAGGTCTGCAGCTATATTACAAGTGTGTCTGTGTATATGTGTATTGTAGGTTTCTTTAAAATTGTAGGTGAACACTTATTCATGTTTCTTTATGTTTTTGTGTTTCTGGGTGTGTAATTCCTTTATTTACTTTGTATGAAATGCAGGATGTAGTCAAGGTGGGCATTCCCAATGCAACAGGTTTGACTATTTTATAGTAGAAACAACAGGGGGGAAAGCCTCATCTTCTACCCTTATATGGATTTTGCATTTCGGGCCACTTTGTTATTTCTTTTTTGCTTCATAAAACCAGAAACGGCATATAACAGAATAACAATAATACTGTAATAATGACACATAACAGAGTGTCGCTTTGATAGACATTTTCGTTTTATCAGTGGATTTATTTATCTAATAGAGTCAATGCAATTGAGCATAATTTCAATACAAATCATGAAACTGATGTGCTCCACAGAGAGTTTATAGCTATTGTTATAATTTCCAACTCTTGTCCATTGTCCAATGCTATATGTAGTTCAACAATGAACTCTTTCCTTTAATAACTTGGCTTCTTTGTTGAATGTTATATCATTGGATAGAATCTTAGTCACCCCATTGCCAGACATATCTCAACAATTGGTTTCAGCGTTGTGCTGGCACTGGAAAGGTATAACTGAACTTGTTCCTTTAACTAATGCCAATTTGTCTTGGCCAGCGCCAAGTTGGCCAAGACAACCATGTTGTTTGTTCACTTACATAACGGATAACGCAGTAGGGAGGAGGGTACTAGCGGATCATCAATAGAGCAGCCAGAGTAAATCCACAAGTGTTGTTTGAATACATTGTGAAAAGTAACCGTGCCTGAAGGCTATTGTGAAGATGCAGGGAGTTCAAGGCCTCTCACATAGAGAAGAAGCACATACACTATACAACACAGAAACTGACTGAAAAAGGATTTATCAGATTTTCTGGGAAACGACCTCTTGACGTGTTTATGTTCTCCACAGGTGCCTACGTCCCAGAGGGTCTGATGACGTCCTGCTCCTGGGACTACATGACGTTCACCCCTTCTGTCCGCTCCTACACCATGCTGCTCTTTACCTTTGTCTTCTTTATACCCCTCTCCATCATCATCTTCAGCTACTGCTGCATCTTCAGAGCCATCCGACACACAACTCGGTGGGTACATGCACCCACACACACACACACACATGCAGTCAATGTTAAATCATGCTCCTATCTTACTCACTTTAACAACATACACTCCGGTGTGTGAGTGTGTGTGTTTTGAAATGGATGTCTTGTTGATTAATGATGTGTCTGGTTTCTTCTATTGATTTCCACTGATGTTGCGCTCGACCTGAACGTTAATATTGTCTGTACAGGCGGGCTGCCAATACAGGTGATGAGAAAAGTGTGTCAGCGCACAATCACAGCATATTTCTGAGTCAATTTACCTGACCAGACAATTACGATAATAAGAGGAAAAAAAAAGATCTTGAAATGGAAAATTTGAAAAGCAAAAAAAAAAAAAAAAGAAAAGTTTCATTACTTTGATGAATGACTGCTTCTGACAGGGCGATAACAAAGATCACCTGCAACGGGACCAGAGACTCGGCAAAGAGAGCCAATAAGATGAGGAGTGAGTGGAAAATGGCCAAGATCGCACTCATCGTCATCCTGCTGTTTGTCGTCTCCTGGGCCCCTTACTCCTGTGCTGCCCTCACTGCATTCGCCGGGTAGGTGTGTATGTGTGTGTGCTTTGTCCACGACTGCTTAAAACATATTTTCTTAAAGTCTAGTGACGTCAAAAGATCTCGGTATGATCTGAAAACTGGCTTAGCACTATATTTGTGGCAGCACAGTACTGACAGCTATGTGTTATTAAAGCTGCCACAGTCCATGTATCAACCTATTCAAAACCAGGCAGCAGTGTTTTTCCATTCTAAAGCAACACAAACATTTACTTTGTGTTCGATCTGGAAATACCTTGAGGATTAAAAACATTTTTGTCAAAGAAGCTTTAAGGCTCTGCAACTTGAATGTTACTCCGGCTGCTTGGTGGGTGACAAATGAATCCTAATTCAGTCACATTTAGAGGAAATGGTTCTTCAGTCAGATCGGGCAGTGAAATCTCTGCTCTCTGAAGGAAACAGAGTCTCTAAAGCAGCTCTAACTGACACCTTCTGATGGAAATCAGAATGTGAAAAAAGTGTGACATTGTGTTGTATAAGAGGGCTCATATGTATTCATGAACTGACTTACCTCTTCCCTCCTCTTTTTAAGGAACATTTAGACATTTTTAACGTCATTGTTTACCTCTGTGGATGAAAACAGTTTTACTTCACTGTCACCGCTTTTACAGCCTTATTTTCAGCAATAGCCGGCAGCTGATTTAAGAGAAAACATTACTGCAGACAGACAAAGTCAGAAAAAAGCTGGTGAATGCTGATGGCCTAGCGGTAAAGTCGCGACACATGTACAGAGACTAAAAGTTCTCCAAGCGGGCAGCCCTGGTTCAAGTCTGCATGTCCATCGCCACTCTCTCCCGATTTCCTGCTCTATCCACTGTCCTGTCTAAATAAAGGCTGAAGCACAAAAACAATATAATAAAAAAATAAATAAAAAAAACTTGTTAACAATTTGAAATATGTCTGAAGCAATATGAGTTCTGGAGAATGTAGAGGCCATATAAATACCTAAAAGAGAAGGAATTCTGGACTTACATTCATCAGGTTGCCTAAAAAATACTTCATCATCATAACTCAGCATCTGCTTGATGTGAAAAGAAAACTGTTCGCTAAAAAAGTTAGCTACATAGATTTCAAGAGGAGAAAATGTGAACGTTTTGAACGTCATATTTTTGAAGTAATTTAAAATGCACCTTTGAATTTAAAAAGATTTACAGCAGCTTGTCTTTGAGTCATTGTCCCTATGACTCTCTTTCATCTATTGACCTCATGTGGTCGACTTCATAGCAGTTAATCTGGTAAAAAGGAGTTACTATATTTCCATTATATATATATATATATATATATATATATATATATTGAGACATGAGTAACTTAAAATATATTAAAAACTGGGCCTCTAAAACGAAAGCTCAGAGTAAAGAATGATTTATTTTTTATAATTTATCATTTCCTTAATTAATGGACCTTGAAGTTCTTTTAAGTAGGTATCATATTTGACCTGAATTGATGTAATTGTTCACTTGTTATTAAAAATGTGAATGGCTGCTTAATTAACTTTAATGGTGAATGTGTCTCATTTCCCTCTCTCCTTTTTTCCTCCTCTTGCTGACATCTGTCCCTGCTCTTATCTCTCCTCTGTCTCCCCTCAGGTACGCCGACCTGTTGACTCCATATATGAACTCTGTTCCTGCTGTGATCGCGAAAGCATCTGCGATTTACAACCCCATCATATACGCTATAACACATCCCAAATACAGGTAAGATGCATCTTTAAGGGATGAATTTATTGTGTGGAAAACCATCGAAACACCTTTCTATATGTTTACATGTTCTCTCTCTCTCCACTATATCTACTTTACTTAACAACACAGAATATTTTGAAGATGAATAAATAAAAATCCCAAATAATTCAATAAAAAAACGAGTCTAAGTTAGTCAACCATCAAATGCGACGTCAATGGTAAAAACCAGAGAAGAAAAACCTTTTAAATCAGAAACAGGAGGCAGATTTGAAAAGTATCTCGTGGAGTTTCATGTGTTTTACCTCAGGCTCTGTCATGCTCTGACATATTTTTCTGCTTCCAATGCAAATCGAGTTTTCTCCCCGAGTAAATAGTGAATTTTATTTCGGTCCCAGTCTGTGTCCAATTCTTGGCAGTGCTTTGCCGTGTACTCTGCTTGATGTGGACTCTGTTTTCTCTGAGTTTCTAGGTTTGTATTTGTGTTTGGGTGGCCAATATTCTATAAATTTTTTACAGGTTCCAAATCATCTGATATCTGTATTTTCTGATCAGCAGTATTATAGCAGTGTTGTGTTATCACAGTAGACACCAAGAAGTTCATGTTTATGAACTTTCAACAGAAATGTTTGTTTGACTCCTTCTTGTCGTCGGCACCTTTCCATGATTAAAGCAGCCATTTTTTCACAGTCCGGTGATGAATCAATGAATTCCACTTTTCAGAACAAATACTGACACAAAAATAAATCAACAATCTGAGAAAATTAAAGACCCTATGATGAAATTCCAATTTGTGTTGATGATGGCGCCCCCTGTGGACAAAGTGGTACCTGTGATGTCTTTGCTGATTTTGTCCTGTACACTTTTTTTTTATATTCAATGTGTAAAATGTAAAAAAAAGGCTTTTCCTGTGGCATGCTGTTCATCACTTCTGACACTTTGCCTTAAGCAAAGTTTTCAAGCATTAATTATAAGGATGCAAAAATTGTCAAACTTTCAGCTGATTGTCTCATTTGCTTTTGTTACTCATTAAGAGACGTAACATCTAATTAAAGTTTATTTTTAATAATCTAATAAAAAGTGTTCACATGAGCTTTGAACAAGAAAAACAAAAAGAAGAGAATAAATCACAAAACAATACAGTAGAACAGAAAGAAGTGTAGAGTAGAGTAGAATATAATGGAGTAGAAAAAGGTAGGATACGATAGAAGAAAATACAGTAGAATAGAAAAGGATTACAAATTATGGAATATAATAGAAGAAAATATTAATAGAATAAAATAGAATTGTGTTAAATAGAATGAAATAGAATAGAAAATCTGATACATAGTAGACAACATGTACAGTTTAAAGACAATATAATACATTGTAGCAGATGTACCAAACACCTTTTAGTTTCAGTATTTTAAGAAGGTACAGTTTCCTTTACGCCTGCAGTAAATACATAAGTGTTATATGTGTTGGTTCAGTTACATGTATTTTGTTTCATGTGAGCTTCCATGTAGAAACTCTCTCTGTGCTACTATTTAATGTGTATCTATTGATAAGTACATCGTACCACATCACATCAACCCCAGACTATCCCTTTAATTCACAGCTATAAATCAGCTGAGGACATTTCCTCTGTATCACCCACTTTCATGTGTTAACAGAATTTAAATGTTCTTCTTTTGAAACCTTGATGAAGAAGGTGAAATTGGCCCCGTTCACTTGGCCCCAATCTTTGATCAAATGAAATGTGTTTAATTAACGATTTGAATATGTTTTTCTCTCCCTCAGGTCGGCGATCAGCAGATACGTTCCTTATCTCGCAGTATTACTGTGCATGACGGGCAGAGACCGCTTCAGCAGCAGCAGCTTCCAGTCCACCCGCCGATCAACCCTCACTAGCCAATCAGAGAGCAAAGGCGCCAGCAAGCCCCGCAACTCGTCCCTGTCTGAGAGCGAATCAGTGAGTTTATCTCATATATAATATGGTATGTCTTTGTCTTACACCTCCATTGATAAATACTCTAAATTACAAGTTGCTGATTTTTGCTGTTTGTTTTTTTTTTTTTTTTTTTCTCAGGCTCACTTCTCAGACACGGAGGACGAGTGCTCGTCTCGGACGGCCGTCAGTCGTCAGCTGTCTGCTGATGCCAAACAGGTGCGCCATTCCAGCCAGAGGTCAAAAGTGAGAGGTCACCACACGGGAGACTTTGAGAGAAGTGGCCACAACCTCCCTGACCCGGGCATACGTCTCATCTCGCACATCACAGTGAGTGTTGGTGCCTGGATCATGTCAACAAAGTGTTACCTACACACTTTGATATGCACTAGTGTTACTCAAACTGAAGGTGAAACTGATACATTTATAACTTTTCTACTTTAAGTGTCAGAAAGGCGTCACCACACCGAGAGACTTTGACTTTTAGCTCTCAAACTGGGTTTAGATGGGGGGATTTGGCTCCTGTTGTGGCATAATGCCAAATCTAATCGTAATCCAATCCTTTGAGTGGTGAGCTCATGTTGTTTCGAAGTCAGAGTGCACAGACGTCATGTTTATGTTCAGTATTTACTGGCACATAACTTCATGAGGTCATGTCAGATGGAGCATTCTTCAGCATACGATCTGGTTAGATCATGATGTTTTGGTCCCTTGTCGCAGTATGGTTTGATTTTGTGATCCAAGTATTCAGTATCCCTGTTGATTTAGACTCTGGATAAGACTTACCTTTAAAGAGTCGCTGTTTTGTTTTTAGGATTATTTGCAGTTGACAGACAAAGTTGAATTCAAATTGTTTTGTAAAGGCCGCTGCAATCCTCCAGACCGGAATAACATAACCATCTAATAATCCTTCACTTAAAGGCCATAAGTGCAGAAACGCGGAGTGCTCACAACACCAACTAAAGTATTCTTTCAAAGATTTTATAGACATTATAACTAAGTCAGTCAAAAAACTGTCTCTATGACGGGTGAAAGAGCTTTCATCGCTCACAGAGGGACACACTATGACTTTAGACATTCACCATTATAACATTTTACTCACATCTTCCAGACTTATATCCGTATGGTGACGGCAGTCTGACAAGCTAAGAAAACTGTTCAAATAACATTTGTTCATTGCATTACTTTGCACACACGCACAAGTACGTACAGTAGTTCGACTAGCAGAGAAGCTCTTATGGATTGCAAACATTTTTTTAGTCATTTGGTTAGGATGTGTAGACTTCGTCCGATAAAGCAAAAAAAAAAAAAACAACAGAATAAACATGTAAGGTGGGAGTAAATATAGAAAAAGCAATCTTGGGTATTAAATAAAAGGAATGTAAATATTGGCAAACAAATATTCAAACATAAAGTAATGTAGTAAAATACATTTTTAAATGTTATAGGGTAGAAGCTTTGCAGAAATGTGTGTTACATGAATTGAAAAACTACTTCATGCAGAATAAAGAATACGTAGACTTAGAAAGATCAGGAAATGACCCAAAGGACCTTCAAGTCTTTCTCCAAAGAGCCTCTTTATTTCTCACTAAGGCTCAAGTTTTCATTGAAGGTTTACATGGACATGTGCCTGCCGATGTGCACCACTTTTCATGTAAAGTGCAACACAAAGAATGTCTTTCAAGAAAGGCTGTTTGACCCATACATGAGCTCTTTCACAACTCCTGAGACGGCCTACTGTCCCCCCCCCCCCTCGCATTTAGATCAAGACTACAGTAATCCTTTTTGTCCTCAAATGTGGACAAACAACATTTCTTACAAACAAACTCTTTTTGAGCTCAAGCAGACCCACATATGCCGTCCTGACACACTTCCAGATTCTAACATGCCAACCAGGTGGACTGACAACCCTCCTTTGACCTCTTTGCTTTTCAGGGAGCGAATGACCTTTCCGAGGTTGACTGCCTTTAACCCTCCGCCATTTGGTCAGAACTGACAAAGGGTGCGTTCGAATTGTCCCTCCTATCTCCTTTCACAGTCCACTTTACCTTAACCCCCGGAAGCATTTAAGTGGCGGCCATGATAAGAGCCGTTCGAATTCTCTAAAAGCTAAGGAAAGGTGGGTCAATGCTTCCTTTATAACCTCCTTTAGCATAGGATACACTGGACCATCCTTTACGAAAGGAGATGAGATATGCCGCCCCACAATTCCTTGCGGCCGCAACATTTAAAGCGAGTCGCGCATCCGACCGTTCACGAACATTAACGATGATCGTAAAGTGACACAGATCAAGTAAGGGATAAAAGATAAGAGGCATTTTTATCCAGATGATGTTTTATTGAACATATTTCATTCACTTAAGAATGCTTTGTGCAGTTGTACATGTGTATGTTTAAAATATTATGTGTAGGTTATATCTTGCATTAATGTAACAATTAATTTCATCCAATCATACTTATGTTGATGTTGATTTCTGAGTGGACAGGAAGCGGATGGTTTCACTTTTCTTACTCGTAGCCTGGTAGTCTATATTTCTTTTATTTCAATCCCAACCTTGTGGTGATTAGGATTATTTCACCGGTAAGAAGACACAGGGGAAAGTTTTTTAGATGTGCTTTCTGTAGTCCATTTTCGGAACATTGTAGTTTCAACACGGCAGACCCACGTCATTAACCTCCGCCGGCCCGTCGCATTTAATGACGTCGCCTAGTGGAAATGTGGTCGGATTGTCAGAGCAACGAGATCGCCTTTCCCTAAGTCCTTTATGAATTCTCCTAACACCTTTCCTTGACCTCATGACGTTTTCGCGGGGTTAAGGTAAAGTGGATAGTGAAAGGAGATTGGAGGGACAATTCGAACGCACCCAAAGCCTTTGAGGTGAAACATCTCCAAGAGAAAAAAAAAGTCAAAGGTTGACCTTTTGACTCATCACTTCTAGAGATTCTTTAGACTTAAACTTCTATATTATAATGTTGAATCGTGAACTATACATGTACACAATTGTGGCCAGTTTGCTCATCTTTGTAAAATGTTTTATAATTTGGCATAAACTCTGCAAGTAGTCGTTAGGAAAGACGGTAGATCATGACAAACGTCCACACATATTGGTGCTTGATGCAGTCTGACCAATGAACCACAAACTCAATGTGGGGCATCGGATATGGAGCATTTCCGTTTTTCTGTAATCATCTTAGTTCACATAAAAAAAAAAAAAACACAAGCAATCCTCATGTATGCACATCAATGCAAACACACACACACACACACACACACACACACACACACACACACACACATACACACACACATACAGGGACACTGGCATGCAGGTTGGGTTCACAGAGGACTCCATTACAGAGGGCCGAAAGACTAATCCAATAATCTGGGTGTTTCAGTCTTAATCCACAGTTTGCATGACGCGACTCCACGTTTCAAGGCAGACTTGAAGGCAGACGAAGACAGCTGATTGTTCAGAAGTCTTTGACCTCCATCTGCTTCAATCTCTGCACAGAGCAGAAGATAGACACTGTTACTTTTGTCTTTAACCATTGGGTATTACTTTGCTAGACACACATTTTTTATATTCCTTTTTTTACAGTTTTGTGTTTCAAAATAATTTAAAGTAATCAATTTTTGACAGAATTTTTTATTTACATATCTTGGTTACGATGACTAAGGTACTTCTCTTACGTAAGACTTCTGGACGCAAAGTGTTTGACTTTGAGCTCAAACTATAACTTTGATCTCATGGCCTACATAAGAGAGATATAATGGTGTAAGATGTCTGTACGCTGAAGCTGCAGGCGAATGCTGACTAGCATAGCTAAATGCTAAGCTTAAGCTCAGCATACTGTATGTACACACACTTAGATATGTAAACAGGAAATAAAGTCAATCTATGAGCACCTTTTAAACTCCCAAATTAGATGTTATGTCTTGTTTGCTTAAAATTATTGGCAAAAGTTCTGATTGTTTGGGAGCCGTGTGCTAGACTCTGTTTACAACGAGAGTTCCAGTGGTCTCAGTACGTTGCCTAGCAACATCACACTGACAAAAAATATTTCAGCTCTTGAGTTGCTGGTGGAGGGATTTATTCCTGTGGACAAAGCAAGAGTATAGCTGTAGGCCGATATCTTCAGTATTAATGCAAAGCTAGCCCACTGTGGCATGTAGCTTCATAAATAACAGACAGACCTGAGATCTGTTTTGCTCTACTCCTCCAACTCTCAACAACACAGGGACATTCACTTTCCATCCACAAACTTTTCCTTTAAAAATGAATTCTCTATATGTTTTATAACACTACAGGTTTTCAAGAAAACCACAGCTTTTAAGTTGCCCCCAATTTCCAGTGCTAATGCTAATCCTGTTGGTACATCATTCTGTAAATCATCTGACATACTTTTTAAAACCAGTGCTTCATTACTTTGAGTTCAAACTCTAATCCAACCTTAGATTTGTATTCAGCAGGAATGTTTCTCAGAGACTCAGAACAAAAGATCTTTTGAATATAACGAACACTAAGTGGCTGTGTTTGTGTGCGCACTGTTCAGACTCTGACAGAGCCTGAAGACATCTCCATGTCGGACTTCAGTCTACAGCCGACCAGTCATCTGCCAGCTACTGTAAGAGACACCAAAAGTCCACCTCTCCATTTGTGTAGTACATGTGGCGTCTGTTTTTGTTTAGCTTTTTTTGCACATTTTTTTGTTGTCACCACTAACAACCATATTCTTTGTAGCAGAAACCTTTGAATAAACATAGACAGTGGGATAGATCATCATATCAGCGCCTTGATTGATGAGCAGCTGATCATATTTTATAGTCAAATAACATCACAAGTCATTAGCAACAACCGCTGAGTAATAGCTAACGATAGCATTCAACAAATCCGAGCTCACTGTGTCACGAGTTGGCAAGGATTTTACACAGTTTTCAATTTATTTCTAAAATTATCAACTATAATTTAAAAAAGAAAAAATCACAAGTAATATCCACCTTGACATTTTATCGTCCTCTTTAGCTGTTTACATTAAGTTATCGAACCGTACCGAGGTCCTTTTTCCGTAGTTAAGTTAATGTCATGAGCTTTGATCTAGCGTACTGAAAGTACCTTTTTTAATTTCAAAAGAAATGTAGTCACGTCAAGTCACATTTATTTATGAAGCACATTTAAAAACAGCAACAGCTGACCAAATTGCTGTACAGATGTAGGTTTGTAGTCAAACAGGAAGTAAAGTACCTTCATTTTATAGACAGTACGAATATTCAAAATAAAATCCAAGCAAAACTGTTTTTAAATGCGAAAAAAAGTAGAATTTCAAACGTGATTAAAATGCGTTTCATTACAATTAACTATTGCAATTCATGATAAAATATTTTAATCATTTGACAGCCCTAGATAAAACATTTGACCAACCTTTACATCCTTTCTGTCTTACATGTCTAAGGCCTTTTTAAAGGGGCATATCAGCTATTGTACAACACTGTCCAGTGACTCCTCAGTATTTAAGAAAGCCTAAATTAACAGACTCTGAAGCTGAACCAGCTGTTTTAAATGAATATAAAGGAATGTGAAATGTTTGGCATATCTCTTTTTTACTGCCCATTCTAGTCAGTCCAATCCAAGTTTTACATCCAGTCACTTTACATTCATTTTGTGCTGCTCTTACATAAATATATATCAAACCTTGTACAAAATCAGAAACTTATTGAAGCTTTTACCTGGCATATCCTGCTCATGCTTTCCCACTCAGACGTTCTTTTCTCAAACAAAGTGATTGTTTTATCTGTTGTGGATTCTCTCCACTCCAACACAAGAAGTGATGTAAAGACTGATTCACTGTTTCACACGGAAATCTTTAACCAAAAGACTGTTCTGCTGCAGAAACACCCGAGTTCCCAAAACACAGTTTTAAATAGAGATCACAAAGACATTATGTGATGTGAAACAGTTATTTAACAGTTTTGGCTTCTATTTATTAAATAAGTGATGAAATAACCTTGAACATGTTTTTCTTTTTCTTTCATGGAAGAAAGTCTGATCTCCAAATGATTAGATTGGGCAAAAATATTTCAAACTTAAGTGATTAATGCAACACTGTTCCAATAGATGTTACAGGTCAAAAAAGCACCCGCAGTAATGATATACATAAGCCAAGAGTTTATTCACATCCAACATGTTTATGGGTAAAACCTCAAATAAGTACACCTTAAAAGTTAGTTTGTAGTTAACTGGAAATACACAAGACATCACTGTTTCCCTGACAGAAGTCTTAATGCTGAGCTAAGATAAGATGTGTTCCTGGTTACAGTTCTAGGGCAGCTGTTTTTTCCCTTTTTTCTTTAAAATCAATGCAGTTCAGCATTTTCAGGGCTCAGCGTCCTTAGTGCAGAAACGCCCTCTTAGCGTCTGCAGGCAGGAAAACTACAAACACTTTCTGTTCACTAAAAACAATTGAAAAAAGATGCTGGCCCTTAGAACAAAAACGTTAGGTAGACCCGGGGCCTTAGCAGTCAGTAGGGATGCAGAAGTGACACAAGACAAATAATGTAACATGGCTACAGTAGCAGGAAAAAAATAAGTGGATGCAAGTTACACCTAAAAAAAAGATCTTATTTTATTCTTTATCAAGTGTATTTCTTTTTTTTGTATTTTCGCAGTAACTTTTTTTTGTCAAGACCAGTTTCTTACAAATAGAAAAACAGAAATTAGATTATCCTTAAAAAATGGACTTGCTCTGGTAGCTCTTTTGGTGCAGAACTATTGATCTCAGGTCTTCAAGCGTGTGATACAGTCCCACCAGAATGAATGGCTTTCCCTGTGGAGAGCCATTCATCAGTAACATAAATCAATGCTTTTGATCAGCTGTGACTGTTTCATGTGGTGCTGGCAATTTAAGTGGAAGAGAGGCGTATCGATCCAAATCAAAGCAACGTTGATAAAACGTAATTCTCTCCCTTTAACCTATGACTCTCTGAATTTCACTTTCACAAGTGCAGGCACGTACTGGAAAAGTGTCGGTCAAGTCTCAGTAACTAAACATCTCTCTCTCTCTCTTCCCACCTACACAGGTGGATAATGTGATGGAGGAGTTGGGGCCCAGGACTAAGTGTAAGACGTCATCAGTCATTGTCGCCTCCATTTCCAGTCCGTCCTTACTGCATAGTCCTCCAGGTTTTCATGGCAGTCTCAAATCGACCAAATCTTACAGCCCAGTTGCCAGAGAGCCACTGGACATAGCCAGGCTGGAGACAACAGTATTACCATGAACAGTTCGGACAAAAGTGCAACGCAAGTGTGTAATCCTTGAAGAGTGTGAGTGTGTGAATGTGTTTGCGTGCGTTGGACTTTTCTGTACCAGCATGCAGTTTTGCTAGTGATTGAAACTCAAAACCAGAGCATGCACTTACATCGATTTGCACAACAGAGAGGGAGTTTTTGAGTGTGAATGTGCAATATTTAAATGTGTTTTACATTCATGGAGGTTGAAGATGGTTAACCCCCGGAGCTGGAGGCCATAAATTAGCCTAAAAAAAAACAAAATGTGAAATGTTCTCTCTGTAGAGTTGGGTATCGTTTTGATTTTTATTTAAATTTCGGTTCAACTAAAAAAACGTTCACAATATTTTCAGCTGAAAAATGTTTTGGTCATATATGCTAACAAAGATTGTCATCGGCACTTTGAACAACACAAATGAAGATGATAGTCCTGCAGGTATTGGCACCTTTAAGGTAAGATCGCCGGGTTCATGAGTTCTTGAGAATTTCACACGTGTCATCAGAACAAGAAACTGAGCTGTGCCTTAACATGCAAGCTAGCTACTGTACCTGTAGACTTCATCTCCATGCTTAATGCAGCTGAACCGGACGTACACACATGCCAACCACACAAACTTCCACACACAGAGGGTCTTAAATAAATCACCTGCCAGGCGCCAAATGTAGGAACATTTTACGTTTGATGAGTAAAATCCTACTGAAACTAGTAGCTACATGGTATAACTCCAGGTCTACGAGTATGTGCTTAGCCATCGTGTTAGCCATATGGGCTAACTCGAGACTCAGCTGCAAATTATAAGTGGACAGCAATGCAATTATTGTCAATCCTGATCGAACAAATGTAATTTATTTAAGGCTGATTTGGGTTGCCAAAGTGCATCTAAGATCTAGATACTGTTGAGAATATTGTTAATGGGTGGGCGTGTCCATCATATTCCTAATGTTGACGTAGCAATATTAGTTTAATATATGTAATGTGTACACCTCCCAAAAACACTCTGCATCCACCCCTGCATATATGACAAAACATTTTCTGGTCTTTTGGGGGTAAAATACAGTTAAGTCTCCTCAGTTTAACCTCACAGAAGTTGAATATTAGTAGGTAATACTTTGTTTTTTAGTTTGGTGTGGCTGCCATTGAGTACATGTGTTAATACATATCTGAGATGCGATGGAGACAGAAGTGCAGTTAATGCCAACTTTGTCAAATCAGCATTTTCAACATCATTCTTTTGAAAATTAAATCAGGTCAAAAAATGTTTTATACCCTACCCTTTCTTTCTCATTTTTTTTCTATTACATGATTGTGAGAATAATCTATGAATACTGATATTGAAAATACTGTATTGAGAAACATTTTTACTTTTAAAATTAAATCAAAAGAGTCCTTTTGCCAAGAACCTTTGGAGCAGGTCACTCAACCAATCCCTCTGAGAATCATCTCCATGCTCTCTATTTAGACACTGCTTCAGGCTCTTTTTTATTTATTTATGTTGATGTCAAAGGTAGCTAGTAGGAAAATGAAGAAATCCCACATTTACAGATTCAAAATGAGACGGGAATTAAACTGACACTGGACACTTTAGTACATTTAACATCAGGAAAGAAATCTTTGTCTTTACACCCATGTTGTAATGTTTTTTTTACAGGATGTGTAACGCAGCACGTTTCTAGCAACAGTGTTTCCTGTTTACAAATGTATTCATTCAGGCAATGTCAACACATGACAAATATTTTATCTTTTTGTATTCATTGAACACGTCTGCCTTGAAGTTCAGGTTGACCTTCTTCTCAGCTTTTCATTCGGGATGAATATGTGCAAAATGCAAAAATGTAAAAGATTACTTCCTGATAAAATGCTGCGGCTTCAGACACTGAGAAAAGGAAGCACGGGAGATGTAAAGTAAAATCTGTGCAAAAACACTGCTCCTAATGCAAATACTGACTGTTCATCCCAGCCCTTCTATCCTCTAGTGTGCTAAAAATACTTCATGTAAGTTCAGTCATCTGACACACTGCACATACAGTTTACAGATCAGTGGAGATACATTCAGTTTTTTTTTTTTTTTGCTCTTGCTCTCTGTCGTTTATTTTCTCATTCCTGGTGATATGAAGAACCAAAAAGAACCAAATCAAGTCGCAAATGTGTCATAACACCATAGTTCAATAATGTAAGCATGTGAGTGTGAGTTGTTGTTTGCACTGAGGAACCGGACTCAGTACTGTACTTTGTATTTCTCTTGATGCCATTCTTTGTTCTACTATCTCCTATTTGATCTACAGCTGGCCGTTCGCAAAATGACTAAACCGTTGTGTGAGAGAGTGTGGGTTCAGGATTTATATCATACACCATCTCACTACTGTATGTGTTCACGTCTTGTAAATTTCCAAACGCCATTGTTCTCCCCTTTTGTACGCTGCAATTCACTTTGAGAACTCCTACGACTGCTGCATCGTTGACTATGATTGTAACAACCGTTCTTTTCGTAATGTTGAGTTCAATCTTACACACGCCGTCATTTTTGTGTTAAATGACAGACTGCCGAACTGAAATCTAAGAACGTACTTCACTGATGAAAAAAAGGTTGTCAAGTCCCTCCGTTACTTATTTGTGGTTCAGTCCCTTTGATGAATGTACAAAATGTTTCTAAAAGCAAAAAGTCGGCTCAAATTTCGGCATTATGACAAAAAAAAAAGTAATTTATGTGTATCTATATAGAATTTAAATCTGCTTAAATGAAGTGATGTTTATGAAGTGATGGTTTCATGTTGATTTCTTTTCTTTGTTTGAAATGTTTGTGCTGTTATTTATTTTTATAAATAAATTTTTTTGCTATATTCTGCGCAACTGGTAGCCGTGTGTCCATGTTTTGCCTCTGTGGTCCTTACCTCGCCAATGCATTCGGCTTGGACAACAAACACTTGTGACTTGAAAATAAATGACTTAGCGGATTATTTCATAAATAAATGATGTATACATACGCACACATTATTACTCTCCTTCAAGGCAACAATCCTTCTGCTTGTGCGTTACTGTTATTTCTCTTCTTAAGAAACTGTCATGAGGTTCAGCGCAGTAATGATTGGGTTTGTTCAGCTCCTGATCCGCCATCTTTTCCATCAGTGTCGACTGTCCGGTATTTTCAGAAATCATTAGGTCAGTTTCCTGAATGAAGATCCATCCAGGACAGCAGATAACAGCTGGAACATCCTGATGCATTAGTGCACGTCATATCTGACCAACATGTCAGCAAGCAAACATGATGAACTATTATCCTCATGTTGGACCTGACCTCCGAGCAGAGCTTTATGGCGCCCCACGGTGGTCACAGTTGGCACTTTATTTGAAATGGGTCGAGGGCCTAAATAAGGGAGTGGGGGTGTAAAGAAATTTACATCCATTAAAGTCAACATTTTGTCACACTCTAAGATTCATATTCACTATGTGGTATTAAAGAGTTATATGTATTTTCACTCGTTCAGAATTTCTGAAAAGAAGCAGCAAAGAGGTTTCAGATATTTTGCTTAAGTTAAAGAAGCAATACTGAAATTTGAAAATAAGTTCTCGATGGACGATGTTCAAATGTCCCTGAAGTAGAGAGATCATACAATAAGAACATTTCACATGTACTCTATAGTTATAAAAAATGACAAATGTAACTGGATCTATTGGCTTATTATAAAGCAGCTGTTTTGTACATGTTTGTTTACATTTGAATGTTTTGGTTTACTATACTTACTGATCAGCTCATACATTTTGTGTTTGAGATCCTGACGGTAACAAAAGCTGGCAGAAAAATAAAAAGGCTTTAAACAACCATTTTTCATACAGCTGAAATGTGGGTATCAATATAAAGTAACATGACATGTGAATGACTACAAATAGGTTCAGTACTTGATAGATAAATTCTAGCAGAATGTGTGTGTGTGTGTGTTTGTGTGGGAGGTATTTTCATTATATTGTACTGAGGCTAAACAGGTAACCAAGGAACGTCTTCGGTAAGAAGAGAGATACACCAGAAAAGAAGAAAAGATAGCATGTTCAGAACAGAAAGGTTTGATTTCATGTGGATGAAATATTCTACTGCCTCTTTGTCAGTTTTCTTCAAAGTGTAGATTTGTTTGTTATTATCCGAGAGTCTTCTGATGATTTCGCCTTGCTTCTGTTTTCTTAGCGTTTTCCCTCTCACAGTGCATCAGATATGTCATGAACCTGTGTGGGGTCATGGTGTGTTAGCGGGCCTGAAGGCTCTGCAACACACGTGTGAACATGTGCAGCCATGCGATGTGCACAGAGGTGAAGGGCGGGAGCCACAGAAGAGTGTTACAGCGTCATCCGTGGTGTGTAATCATGCTGGTTGTGCCTCACATTGTGTGAAAGTAAATTCCACCGTTGTGTGTGTTCATGCATGTGTGTCTTTCTTTATGTGTGTCTTTCTTTTGTTAGAGGAGAAGCTGTGATTCTGCCTGTAAATACTGTCATAGAGTGCAAATAGATTTTTTTTTTTTTTAAATAGATAAGCCCTTCTCACAGTAAACAGACCAATGAATACACGTAAAACTAAACTACAAAATATAAAATAAATGAAATACTCTTTAGTAATAGTTTGTCATTCATCACCGGCTGACTGAAAGGCTTGTCATATCAACTACTATTGTACAAATCTCGTGCTTTTAAGCCATCTTCAAACAAAAATGATTGAGGAGTAAAGTTTAGAAGTGCTGAAATAAGTTTACATCAACCAAAAAAATCCAGGGCCTGAAAAAATGAAGCAAACACTGAAGTGCCAAAATCTGCTGTTCTACATGTTGCAAATTGAGACTGGAACTAAAAGTGAGTCAATGCCCATCAATAACCACATCAAAATGCCTTACTTCACAGTAAGGTAAACAAAAAGACAGTTTTTTTGTCTTCATAGGCGTGTGTTCACCAACACTGTGTTTTTTGAGCTGGCGCCGCCTTTTTTACATTCTGATCCAATGCAGTTCAGCGTCCTAAGCCAAAACGTTCTAAGTGTCAGCTCTCTCAGTTGAAAAAAGTTCCACGCTTGTAACACAGTCAGCTGCGCTCGTCAGCATCACTTCCCCCCTCGCTGGTCTGCACTCTTATCTGTTAACAACTTCCCTAAACGACTTTTTTAACGACGTTAACTATCTAATGAGCTGGCTAACAAATTAGCCTCAGGAATGACCCGGATAAACTCGCCCACGCTAACATCCACAAATGTCCAGCTCCGCCCCCTTAATGGAACATGATCACTTATGGCATCTGAAAAAAACAAGATGGCGACAACCATAACGCTGAATTCAGGGCTTCAAAAAGTAATAAAAAAATGGGTGAAGTCAATTTAGCCGTATCCACTACATAACACAAACCATGTCATTTCAACATCTGTAACTGAGTGTGCTGTCAATGTGGACTTACAGTTCCAGCTACTGATGAAGATATAAGACTTGATAGGTGATAGAAACAAGATTCTAACCCTGTTACACCTGAGCACAAACCCTTTTTATTTAGAGGTGCATGTGTGACTGATACTGACAAAAACAATAAGACATGGTTTAAGAAAAAAATACAAGTCTTTCACCGCCTATGTCACAATCTCTTGTTTTGCTTCACTTAACCTTAACAGCTGTGGTTTGCTGCTAATTGAATTACTTTGACACACACACACACGCACACACAGACAGAGGGCTGGACGCTTGGTGGGGTTGTTTCTAGGGCATCAACACTGAGTAATTTGTTGTTTCCTTCCCCGAGCAAAGACTGCGAGGCTGCAGAGCAGCTGACTTTTGTGCACAGAGGCTTATTACTGATAATAAGGTGCTAGAAGCAAGAAGTGATAGCACTATATGAGAGGGGGAAAGAGAGGGAGAAGCAGAGAGAGAGAATGTGTTGCAGTAAGAGGGGTCTATATTGGCCATGTGAATCGGCAGTGAAGCATTCTGGGGCTTCATGTTACTGGCCTTATAAGGGACCAGGGCCCCCGTGTCTCAGCTCACCTCAGCTATTCTTAGGCTGTGTGTCCCTCACCCTCAGCAACTCTGCAGGCAAGAAACTCTTCTCCTTTAACATTAACATCAAAGTTGACTTTTTAAAGTTTCTAATTCTCTAAACGTTTCGATTTCTGGGTAAGAACTTTTTTTTTTGTGGCTGTCCTCCTGCAGCAGCTGTGTCATTTCACTGAGTGTGTTCATCTATATGTGTGTGTGTATTTGTGTGTGTGTGTGTGTGTGTGTGTGTGTCACAGAGGTTCAACAGCACCTGACCCACCCACCCACCACCACCACCCACAACCACACGGTGTTTGTCCTGAACGCTGGGTGCAGACGGGGAGAGACGGTAAAGAGAACTCAGGGCTTACGGAGAAGAAGCAAGCACCGCGGCGCCGTCAGGGACAAAAAGGATAGCAGGAGGAGGACGAGGAGAACAAGGGCACACCGAGCAGGAGGAGAAGCCACAGCCAGCAGGAGTTGTCTAAAGGAGGAGTGTTGACATCTAACCGAAGATGAGTGCGTACACAGTGACTCTGAATGGCCCCGCTCCATGGGGCTTCAGACTACAGGGAGGAAAGGACTTCAACATGCCACTAACCATCTCTAGGGTAAGGACAGAGTCGCCCTGTAAAAGAGTGAGATTTGTTGTGACAAAGCAACTCATAAATAAAGCCAAAAGAAACAAGCAATGTGACATTGAAACTGATTATCCACTGTGACAAACAAAGCAGAGTAACATTGTGATGTATTATGACAAAATAACTCAGGATTCAAAACTCAAACTCCAGATGGTCCACGCAGACTGCAGTGCACTGATGAACTGTGACTTGATCTGCTCACAAATGAAAGAATTACATAATAATGTAAACACATTCCTGAGCAAATAATGGTGGTATGCAGGTAAAAATATGTGAAACTATCACAGCAGAAAAAAGTCGAAGGTCGAAGCGCTACGTTTTTTTTTTTTTAGATGTAAGGATTACACTTACTTATTTTCGGACATTTAAATGTCTGTAAGTGAAGCAGGTTTATTAAATAAGGATTATGCACTATACAAAATAACGTGGTGAAATTTACAGTTAACTATTTTCTAACCCCAAATTGAAACTACTTCTCAGTCTCTTCACCTAGATATCCCCTGGTTGGACACAAACATGGTGCATGTTCAGAATGATTCAAATGTACATTCAGATTGATTCTGTTTGTGCAAAAGTGTACGTGTTTCAGTGTCAGAGCAAAGGTTGTAGCCGTTATGTAATGTTGCTGTACTGTATGTGATGATGACAGGGGGGCTCAGATGATATCGCCGGAGAATAGAGCGACAGTGGAAAGACTGGAATAGTTTTACTGGAGTGGAGGCGCTGCTGTGTTAGTCAACTTTTAAAGCTTTTTTAAAAAGCCTGTTAAAAAAAAAAAACCTAACCTTTTGATTGCATCGAAGTGTAAAAGCATCTGGCTTCAGCTTGTCAGAATGTCGATGTATCATCAGCATAGTGGAGTAACATGTTAGTTTGTAGCAGTAAGATATTTGATTAAGGATGACTGATTCTGTCAATTAGACTCATTGTGTCAGTCACATATTTTGCATTTCAGATGTAATTTCAAAATTACCCTTCATGTCAACGCTGAAGACGATTTTCCAACCTTTGACAATGTGATTTAGTAAAGAAACTACATCACAACAAGGGCAGCAAATGAACAATTTTACAATCTTTAAAATCTCAACAATCGGTAGAGATAATCATTTGTCTAAAATAAGCCAAGTTTCAGGAGAAATGGAGTTTACAGAAAACCAAAACTTCAGCAGGAGAGATATGGGGTCACTCTCTCTCTTTGGCAGGACTGTTGGTGTATTTACAGCGTTTCCTTTAAATAGCACTCGAGGAGAGTTGGATGGAGATGGATGGAGAGGGCTTGGGCAGGGGAAGAGGGCAGGAAAGAAGCAAGGAGAGAGAGAGGAAGCTAATGGCGCTAGTGTCACCTTTAGTAAGCTTTCATTCCCCCGCTGATAGCTTTAATTTCATCTGTTGGAGCGTGATGTTGTAAAGGGATTCATTTGTTGGATTCAGAGGAAGACAGGTAGAACAACGCGAAACATGAATTCTGTCTCCCTACCTTCAGCTCCTCATTCGTCAGTCCAGATTGATGCTCAGTTGGTGATCAGCCTGTGTGTTTTATTGACCCACAGCTTCACACACGAGTTGCGAGACAGACAATAGACAATAGGGGGGCAGCTTTGATCCACGTCTCCTGTGACTGTGGATTTGTGTTCATCCTCTGGTCGCATCATAAAACACTTCGGCTTGACGTGACACCTCAGGTTGCCGTTACAGTTTGACGTAGCACCGCCAGGGTTTGGATTTCGACCTGCTCTTGCTAAGAACTAAGAACGGAAAGAGGAATGAGGATAAACATTTTCTTAAATCTTGTTAGCCAAGCTGAAGAACTGACCATTAAATATATGACACACCAAAGTTTTTTTAAACTCCCGTTTGGTCATTATGTATGAAATTAGTAGGGTTTGATTTAAAACTATGAAATAAGCCTGAAATAGTTGCCTCAAGATGTGTCATTCGAGACACTTAAGTTTATTTACATACATAATAAAAACAGCTCTTCTGTGATCAGCTGACTTGTTGAAGACAAACACTCAGAAATCCAACCAGTGTTGCTCTTTCATTAACATTCAATTATGAAGGCCTCAGCATTCATATCCACTTCCTGTTTGATGCTTATAAAAACATGCATGACCGAGTGGTCGGCGGTGTTGTGTGTCTACATGTGTGTTTGATTACACTAAGGAAGCCGTGCAGAAAACATGCCTGACTCTGCCTAATATCGTCCTGCATACTGAAGGCTCCTGGTACTCTGGTGGGCGTGATAAATGAAATACAAAGGGGTGGAAAACACAAAAGAGCAGGCGGAAAAGGAGAAAGGTGACAGGAGGGGACAGAAGCAGAAGGGGTGGAACGATGATGTGGACAAAAGTTGTGGATTTAAGAGGTTAATGCAAGAAGTAGGAGAGAATTGAGGAAGTCTTGTGTAACTGTCAGTAGCAGGTGTGTGGGAGGGGTATAGTGTGTGTGTCAGTGTGTGTCTGTTTGTGTGTGTGTGTGTGTGTGTGTGTGTGTGTGTGTGTGTGTGTGTGTTTGGGAGGGGCTGAACAGAGTCAATCACAGCGAAGCCAGGCCGGCATCAACAGCATTGCTTATTTTTAACTCTTTAACGAGTCGACTGTAAGCTTAGACCACAGATACTGTATGTCCCTGCAGGCCTCTGAGCTCATTTAAACCTCCTCTCTGTGGAGTTTAAGTCAGGCTTTGTGGCAGACTGAGCCACAGAGAATGAGGATTTATCTCAAGGTCAATAAATAGAATAGAATAGAATAGAATAGAATAGAATAGAATTACTTTGTTGATCCCAAACTGGGAAATTGTGGTAAATAGCTGACTATTGAACATGTGCTTCTTTGCAAATCAAACACAAAAAAAAAAATGTGAACGGAAAAAAAGGTTAATATTACCTGCAAAAGAAAAGCTAATTTTTATTGGTTTCAACCATTATAAAAAAAATGTTATTCAACTACTACTGGACTCATTCATTACAAAAACATAACTTTAAATTTCACACTTACTGTATCTAATAGAAGCAGACCAAGCCACCATGACGTCACACAAGGTTTCACGTCACTCTCCATTGAAGCCTGCATTTGGCATTGTGGCCATCGTCACCTGTTGTTTGTTTTCTTAAACCATAAGTGACAGTGTTTGAAATCCAGGGTGTCACGTCCCTTTCCTGATTGTCAGGTCACCCTTGTAGCATCAAATCAGGAATATCCTGTTTATTATCGGTTTGACTAGATAATCAATCATTTACTAAACATTAGGATGTATTGTATTAGCCTTGAAACTAGTAATAGAGACCTAAATCTAATTTCTCATCTGGTTTCTTATTGTCATTGCAGTGCCCCCTTGTGGCTGTTAGAAAGAATGCAGATTTAAGGCGCCTTAACTTAACTTTGGTAACCAGAGCCTAGTCCTGATTTTATATACAATCTATGGATACAACACTTCTGTCCTTAAAACAACAAAATCCTTCTACTTTTGTCTGTTTTTTCTATTTTAGCTGTATTTAAAGCTTATGAGGTTAAAATGCACTTCCACTCTATTGATAAAATAAAAACAGAAGTTTCTACTTTCTACTGGATCTCTTTATTTTGCTTTGTCAGCTTCTCTACTTTTAGGGCTTATTTACTGACCTGCTATGCACAACGCATTCATTCACATGTAATGTTATTCAGACCAGGGGAAAAATTAAAAGCTCTTTGTTTATTTTTTTCAACATCCACCCTGGGTGATAATTTATACGTCCAAAATATCCCTCCGATAAGTAACATGTAACTGCATATGTTTTGGACTTGCTGGTGTGTTTCCCTGTGGAATCTGTGTCAGTGGTCCCAGTATGACCTGCTCTTTTGACCCCTCCATAGATAACTCCGGGCAGCAAGGCAGTGGGAGGCAGCCTGGCCCAGGGAGACATCATCTCAGCCATCGATGGGGTCAGCACCGAGGGGATGACGCACCTGGAAGCCCAGAACAAGATCAAGTCTGCAGTCCACAAACTGTCACTCACCATGCAGAAGTAAACAACCAGCGGCACTCACATCAAAACACTCAAAAAAGTTAGATGAGGGAAATGCCAAAATACATTTTGGGAGTTTGGGAATAAGGTTATTTGTTGTTTTCTCTATAGATCAAGACGTCCTGCACTAGTTCAAACAACAACTGCAAGAATGGACTCACCCATGCAAATGATCCCCCACCAGAAGGTATGAACACACCCATACCAATAAAGGGCAAATCAATAGATGGAAAGAAAAAAACTACACGTGCAAACACAATAAGTAAATGTGCATACATACACATGTTTGTGTGATTGTTTGCATGTCTGTGTTTTGTAGTCTTGTCCTGTCTTAATGAGGTTTTCAACATTTACTGGGCTTGAAAGATACCAACAGACAGTGTTCTGCTGCCCCTTAGTGTCATATATTCACACTGCAGGGGGTGCTGTGCAGACGCCAGAAATCTGCAAACTACAAACTACAAACTAATTAAGACAAAACAGACTGAAAAGAAAAATCATTTTGAAATGCTGCTTCTCATTCCCTCAAACCATCGGCTGCATCTCCACCAAGCTGTCTGAGATATTAAACTAGTACAGGACAAGGCAGATCAAGTAAGGATCATTTTTTTGCAGCTAGTATCTGTCTTTAAACAACCTTCAGTTATGACACACATAGAGAAGGTTTTACCCCCCCCCCCCCCCCCCCCCCCCCCCACACACACACACACTTAGTAAACTTATAAAACAATCAATAACAATGATTTGCTCCCTGAAGGAATGAATCAAAATGCACACAAACCCCTCCCAATTTAACCTCACCATGATGAGAAAATATACTCAGAATGTTCCATCTCTATCAGAGCGTTCATTCCTCCCACACTGGCACTATATCGGGACGGTACACACAAACATACCTGGCTGGCCTCCAGGTAACAGAATAGCAGGAGATCAGAGTGCAGGGTCTTCTCAGGATTTTCATTACAGGCAGTTCTGAGACACTTAGCGAAAGGTCGAGCACTCAGTGCCCCATTCTGAACCCTCAGATGACATCTGAAAGTTTTCAAAATCAAACTTAAATATGATTCATGTGGACAGAAGATATTGTGAATGGGGCAGGTTCAAAAAAAGATGAAACCAGGGAAATGATGATGTAAAAAAACCTTATCAAACAATCTTTTTTTTTTTTTTTTTTTTTTTTGCTGCTTCAGCTCCCGGATTTCCCTCTTTGATGCTTTTTTCTTCAGGCAAATACAGCTCCTTCTTTTCCCTAATGCCGTGACGAATGCAAATCCTAAAGCAGAGTTTTAATCCTTTAATGCCCGGAAACTTGCTTGTTAAGCTTTTTTGGTGGTTTTAAATTTCTGGTGAGGTTTCAAGGAGGTCACAATTTGTTGCGCCTAAAACATGTGTTCCTAAAAACACATTGTGGGTTACCTTAGTTCTTCATCATTAAAAAGAAATATTTTAAATTCATTTCAGTTAGTTTTTTTTTCTTTTGAAGGTATATTTTTGGGACATTTCTTCCTTTATTGGATAGGACAGCTGAAGAGAGACAGGAAATGTTGGGAGGAGAGAGAGGGGGGGATGACATGCAGCAAAGGGCAAAGATCAGCTTCAGACCTATTTCCGCTGCAATGAGGACTTAGGCTAACCGGGGCCCCATTTAAGCACCAGTTCATCGATCGCATTGCATTTTGTGTCTTTTATATTTACAATTTCCTTAGTACAACATTGTGACAATCAGGTTTTGCCGATTTTTTTAAGATTTATTTTTGTGCCTTTGGGGACAAAAGGGGCAGGGCAGTGGATAGAGTCTGAAATCAGGGAAAGAGCGAGAGTGGGGTATAACATGCGGGAAAGGAGCCACATGTTGGATTCATTGCCCGCTTTGAGGCCTACAGCATCCGTACATTTGGCGTGCAAACTAACCACCTAGTTTTCACCAAGTCATTTTTAGAATACAGGTTTAAACATTTAGGCTTAGGTTGTATTTCTTGACTACATTGACAAGAGTTCGATTGTGGCCACATTGAGGGAAATCTCCTCAGCGAGTTGGCATGAGCTTGGGTGAAGCCTCAGCCATGGAATACTTTCAGAAGTTAATTAAGGTCACAATCTGCTTGGCCTCTGACATATCACATCCAGGTATCAGCCTCCACTAATGTGTTTCCCCTCTGGAGCCGAGCGGCTTTACAGCGACAGCTAACGGTAAGTCAGGAGGCGGCAAATGTGCGCCAGGCCGACGGCAGAGCGATGACGGCAGTATCATGCCAGCGGCCTCACCTCACCCAGTTCATGTAGACTCTGATTCCACTGGCTCTAACACAAGCCAACACACACACACACACACACACACACACACACACACACACACACACAGGAGAGAGCAGCTGTTGAACGTGGTCATGGAATGTTCCGCTCTGGTTACACGCCATCATACCGAATCCCCAAGATACCAAACCTGAGATAGCTCCCCCTCTCTGTGGGTATCACGTGTGAGGTCTCTTCCCAGCACGTTAGCATACTGTACCCTGAACGCATCACGTACTGTATGGACAAACCCACCGTCTGATTTATGTGTTGCAAATTCTCAAGCCGGTATCCCTCACCAGAACAAACTCAGACTGATACTGAAAAGGTAAATAGGTAAAAGGTAAATAGCAGTCTGACAGACCAAGGCAGTTTGAGTAAATGTTTCTACTATTTAATTTCAGGGTTATTTACAAAATGATACAACTGTAAAGTCTCAGAAATGGGCTTCAATCCAAAGCCAAATGATTGTTTCTGCAAACTCTTGTGGCGTTAAATCGAAAGCGTTTATGCTCTGGTATTTTTTTGTACAAAACATACACTATCATTTCTGTGAAACAATCACTAGAAAAAGTCACACATCAGCTATTTGGCATGTTTTCACCCAGTATCCGCTTCTCCTTTTGTGTCTAATAGAATCCTGCAGGTTTTATGTGGGGTTGACTGCAGTTTTAGAAGTTTTAGCCTTCGATCTATTTTAGGCTAGGTTTTTGTGTCAACACACCAAAAAAATACAAATTCATTGTCGTTTCTTAAAATCATTCAACTCCAATATTCATGGTCATAAAATAAGAAAAAAAGGAGCATCATTTAATAATAGATCTGCTACTCAAAAACACGTCAAAAGAATCAGTCCATACATTTTAATATTTTGACTTTTGTTTAGCGTTAGACTGTTTTTCTGGGTTTTTACTGCTTTTTTTTTCATAACCCGTCTCTGTTTGATTTGGACATGAGGGGATGCTTCCTGTTAATTCGGTGTACAGAACAAACGTTGTTAAGGGTGTAAAACATTCAAGGAATCCAAACAAAATACAAACCAAGCACCTAGAAATAAGCAATTGGCAGAGATTCAACTTGGGAAAAGAAAAAATCAACTTTTAGAGGCAGTCCTGTAAAAACAGATCGGGGTGTGAACGACTGATCAACACTCCTTATTGGTCCATGATCTTTGCTGGCAACAATAAATGGGCCAAAAATATTGAATACTAAAAAAAGCCTTTTTCTTTAATGAGCAGAGATGTCTAGTGTTTAGCTTTGTATTTCCCCCCCAAAGGCTCAGTTTATTGTTGGAGTGTCTGCTAACAGCACAGCTCTGAAAATGTTTCATGTCTGTTGAGCTCATAAAACTTGTGTTGAAGGTGTTGTTTTAAAAACCTTACATTTAAGCATTACGTATAGTTCTGTGGGATCTCAGTGAAACTCAACTACGCCGTCTCGTCTGTGACGCCTGGAGTCCTGACTCAAGTTGATCAGGTGTTGTGTTTGTGTCGCTGTGTGTATTCGTGGCTGTACTGTGCTAAATGTGTCCTGGTCCTGTGTCATGTGATTGAGACACTGCTGCTCTTGTCAGTCACTCCTAATGGTGCAGGGGAAGCTGGGAAATATCCCGGTGATGAGAATGGCTGCTATTCTGACCTGTACATGGGATTACAGTAAATCAGAGGATCTGGATAGTTTCCTACAAACACACGATGCCACTGTAACCACTCAAATATCTGTGTGGTGATTCATTATCATTCTCTTCTCCTCTTTGTGTCTCCGGTGTGTTTCAGGTCATTGCCAACACAGCTGCAAAGTCAGTACTGTCATGTTTTCCAGAGCTTCATGCATGAAGTGTGTTTCTGTAGAGACAGTGGTAGATAGTTTTGTCACTAGTGATTTTGGTGTGGAGTGAAGCTGTGTTCATTATGGATTTGTGTGCTGTGTGTTATTCATGTCTCAGTTAAAGACGTGTTTTTAACAAATCCCAGGAGCCCAGAAGTGGTATGTCAAAAAGAACAGCTACTAACATCCATTACCTCAGCACAGCTTAGAGATATCCCGACTTTTCAAGAGTTTACTATGTGACATGTTCTACTTTTTCTCCATTTGATTACATTTATTTTGCACCAATATAATAAAAAATGTACTGAACATACTTTGTGAAGACTTGTGAAGCCATGCTACTTAAGAATAAGAAGAATTATCAGGAATAGTTTGACTTTAACATATACAGGGTAACCTTCTCAGTTCCACTCTTCAACAAAATTAAAGTTATTTTTTTAATTCAGCATTTCATACTGAACTCGTATTACAATATCTCTTCTTGCTTTCCTCCGCTGCTAGTCCTCTTAAGCTTTCATTTACACTAAGTGACATTATAAAGATTAAATCATATCACTGTTTTATAATAATGCATGGGAAGTGACACTTTGTGTGTTTTTACATCCATGTATGTATCAGAGAGAAAAACACACCAGCATCATGTGTGAATATGTTTTGTTTAATTTTTTTAATTCTTTCAGTCCTGCAGGTGACAAGCTGTCCTAACTGATTTTCTTGAACATTAGCATGTTTGGTTTGCTCTGGCCTGGTGTGAAATGTTTACTCATCTAGCTTGTTATTTAGCTCTTAGTCATAATGGACAGTGCAGTGTTTCCTACTTTTATAGTAAATGAAAGCAGTTAGTAAACATAGGGTTAGTTTACTATATTTTCTTTTTCCTTAATTCTTTTGTTTCGTTTTGCACTAAAAAAAATAGTTTAAATTTAAACAATTTATTCATGTTGCCTTTTCTTGTGATTCTATTCCTTAATAATATATTTTGAGTTAATGAGATTTTTTTTTCACTCTGTGACTCAAACTGTACCTTATATGAAAATGCTTTAAATCAGAACATGGTTAGAACTGGCACACTACTTCATTAGGGTCAGAGTTGTATTTTCCTCCTTTCAATGTGGTGCCTTCCCTTAATTTCTTTCCTCTCTAATTTCCTCCCTCCTCACCCTGACTCTCGACCTCTCATCCTCACCCCTGCACCTGTCCCCCTCCCCCCGTGTCCCCACCTCTTCTTCGACCCGCTGACCTCTGACCCTGACAGTGTGGAGTACACTCCCAGCTTCAACCCCATAGCTCTGAAAGACTCTGCAATGTGCACCCACAAGCCCATTGAGGTGAAGGGTCCGGGAGGAAAGGCCACCATTGTTCACGCCCAGTACAACACACCAATCAGCATGTACTCACAGGACGCCATCATGGACGCCATTGCAGGGCAGTCGCAGGCCAAGGGACACGACGGGTGAGCAGACTCCTCCCCGCTGCAGTCTTTAATAAACTCCCTTCTCTCACACATTTGTCATCACATCACACCAAACAAACTGGCATTAGTATTAAGACATTAAAGGGTTGGTTCACCCAAATAAAAACAAAATGCACATCAGTTACTGCCAGCAGTATCATTAAGTTAAACATCAGACATTAAGTGTGTCATCTGAAAAGATGACACAACAGTCAAGTTGCTGGTTTACAAAAAATATTCTTCTGTGACAAATAACTCTTTGTCAACAGTTTGCTTTAAAGCTGAAAATTACAACAACTGTTATTCTTTAGGTGTTAAAGGCAAGTTTATGAATACAGCACATTTCAGCAGCAAGGCAATTCAAAGAGCTTCACTTACAGGAAGTATATGCAACTTTCAGAGTAGATGTTCAGTAAATGTTGAGCTCCAGTCTCTCAAAATCATTCATGTATAAAAGCTCTCCCTTCAGCACACCGCTCCCCCCTCCTCCTCCCCCAACACCTCCCTCAGTGTTCCAATCGATTGAAGCTGTTTCTATGACTGATCTCCATTCAGAGATGCAGCCCCAAGTTGATTTCTTTCTTATGTCTCTGAAGTATTTTATTCCAATATTTACATGTTTTGGTAAAGTCTGTTCCTTGAATTGTTCTCTTGCTATGAGAAGGGATGCTGTCATAATGCCGCCATTATGACAGCATCCCTTAGTGGGCTGGTCACTCTCTTCTCCCACATGGTGGCGGGGCTAACGGTTGGACAGTAAGGGGTTCAGTAACAAACCCTTCCTCTGACGAAGGCCACTAATTAAAAAGCAGCTTTGGACCATAAAAGTCTACGTTTAGCCTTAAACTGCTGCGACTCTGATGTCTCCTCTACCGTATGCCCGGGCTTTTCCATGTTGTCTGTGTTCGTTCCCCGTACTCCTCTGTGCCTTTCACCCACTCTCCTCTCCTCATTCCATCCACAAACAAACAACCAACCTGTGCTGTCCTCCACCCATCCCTCCCCATCCTTCCCTCCTGGTTGTGACCTCAGTGAGGAAGCCGGCTCCCCCTTGGCGTAAGTACAGCGGCGCTCCCTTTCCATCCCGCCTCTCCTCATTCATGTGTCTCCTCTGTCTCCTGATTTTATGACAGCTTGTGCATCGCTCCATGTGTCTTGTTCATTAATATCCCATTGAACGTATTTTGGAATCTAAAAATGTATTTCTCCATGTTACATTGTGTGTTTTTGAGGTTTTATGTGTCAAACTAAGGTTTTGATGGACAAACCCACTAACCAGGAGGCCATGATGGACTCAGTGATGTGTTTATAAGTACTTACTTTGGCCAAAGTGTGAGAGTGTTGAGGTCTTATCATCTTTTCTGATGCATCATGGGCATTAAGTACATTATGGTCATCTTCTATATTTGTGGCCAGTGCACACTACACTCACACAGCTCTAATATAACTGTCTGCCCTGCAGTGGATCTCTGCCTGTTAAGGACCCTGTGGTAGACTGCGCGTCTCCGGTTTACCAGGCAGTGATCAGGCCAGGAGAGGCAAGTGTGGATATGTCTGAATGGGCTCGTCGTGCTGCAAACCTGCAGTCCAAGAGCTTCAGGATGCTGGCCCACATCACTGGCACTGAATACAGTCAGTACAAAAGATTAATCATTCACGTATTCATTCCCCTTTCTATTCTTTCCTACCCCTTGATCTTTGTGATACTCATCTCTGCTGATCTTCAGTTCTTGTTCAGACTCACTGATCATCCGCACCAAATCCTCTTGTTCTTTTCTCTCCATGCAGTGCAAGACCCAGATGAGGAAGCCCTGCAGAAGTCGAGGTAAAGTGTGAACAAAGACAGAGCAGTTATCAGTCTCGTTGAGCTTAGTCTCTTGAAGAAATACTTGACATTTTGACAAATATACTAATACTCTTTCATGCCGAAAGTTAGATGAGAAGATTGACATGACTCTCAACTTAGTCTCTGCACTTTATATAAAGCTAAAGCAAGGTGAAATGATGCTCAGCATTGCAAAAGGAAGCAGGAGTGAACAGCTAGCCTGCCTTCAGCCAGGGCAGGTATAAGGGGTCAAAAATAGTCTGCTAAGCTAACAAGCTTTATGGAAGCTTTTACTTGAACATAAATGAGTGGTATCAATCCTCTCATTTATCTCACTGTTGAATAGTTCCTCTAGAATTGCATTAAGAGTAATTACCTAATGAAAGCCTTGTCTTTACTTCCACATCTTTAGGGAGAGGTTTGAGTCGGAGGTGAAAGGACCCCGCTTTGCCAAGCTGAAGAATTGGCACCAGGGGCTGTCTTCACAGATCCTCAATGTCCAGGAGTAAAGAGGAGCAGGAGAGAAAGTGAAAGAGGGGACATGTTAAGGAGGAAATGGACAAAAGCACAGGAGTTAAGGGGAGGGGATACATTATAATGGAAAAAGGAGCAGGAGGAGGAAACTCCACGGGAATGTGAGATAGTGTTGTAGTGTAGATTAGTAGAATGTGAGATATTAAATGTTAGTGTGAGAATGCTATGTGTTCATTAGCTCAGTATTACCTGTCAAATGTATGTCTGCTGCTAAGACCTGATAATGCATTTGGGTTTTTCCTTTTCTTTCTTTTCTGTTTGTTGGGTTCTGTCTCTCATAAATTAAAGGGAATTTGTATAAAAAAATAATTCTTCAAGGTGAGATGCAGAAGTGAATAATGTTTCCTTCATGGCTTACATGCAGTAGAATACACAAACCTCATTTAAGAACGATGAGGAATTTAATATCACATGCATGCTAGTGAGAAGGCACACGAGGACAAACACAGAGATTTAACTACATGCACAAATACATTATGTTAAATATGCACTCAAAAAATGTACTGATATCAATGTGAATAAATGTTTTCTTTAAACCAGACGGCTCAGTGAAATTAACGTGTCACTCTGGATTTTGTGAATAAAAAAAACCTTGTGTGAATGGTGTCACATTTGATATTGACAGACATTTTTTAGTGGAATCATTCCGAAAGAGAACGCTAATTGCTTTACGCAGAATATTTTTGGTTTGTTCTTAGCTGGCAGCAACATGCTAACTAGCTACATCAAACAATGTAGAGCAACAGCAGCATTTCTGTAGTAGATCCCTGAAACACTAACCATAATGACCTTTTATACATTTCTTATGCTATACATAGCAGGTTAAAGAACCTGCTGGATTTTTATGTAAACTTTCATTTGTAGTTTCCTCTCAGATTTAAGCTGCTTTGTACAAAAGCGTCTGCTTCATGAAATTGTAGTACAGAAATAAGCTAGTTGCTAACTTTGTCCGGGAGCTGTGTAGGTAACAAAGTGGTCATGTAGAGTTTGTTTGCTAAAATAGCCTCCCACTCTGGCTCTAATGAGAAATAAAATCAAAACAGCAAAGTTGCAGGAAAAAATACAAGTATGATAATAATAAAAAATAAGATTTGTGAAGGTTGAAATAAAAAAATATTTTTTAAGAATCGATCAGGATTTGACTGAAAATGTGTTTGCTTATGTCTTGCCTTATAAGTTAAAAGCAGAAACATTCAGGCACAATGAGGACTTGTTTTAACTGCTTTCAAATAAAGATGTTCAGGATGCTGTGTCATTCAAATGATTAAGTATACAGAAAGCTTAATGAGTTGCATCTTGACTTGCAATTTGATTTAGAAAGCTTGTGACAAACCTGAGATTTTTCTGCAAATGATACATTTCAAGATAAGATTTTTTCAATTACAGTCAGTTGTATGTAAAAGATGTCCGTACTGCTGTGTCATGTTGTCACACACTTCTAATGACCACCAGAGGGTAGCAGATATCTGCTAAGCCTGACAGATCAGCTCTGCATTATTCCAATGAAATCCCTTTACTATCCTTTCTTTTATAGGAATATGGACCAATAACTGTAGATTTTAAGCAGCTTTTCTGTCCCCATTCATTTATTTCTGCCTGCCTCCATTTTGGTTAAAAGGTAGAATGAAAATGTAGCTGGTTTCATATCAAAACTACCCACAGATTTACTGTGCTGCTGAGTCGGCATGTCTGGAAGAATTGGGACGATGATGAGGAAACAGAGGGAGGGGAAGTTGTGACTCACCCAGGTGGAGATGACAAAGCATTTTGTCTCCTCTCAAAACAATAAAAATAGCTGCAGGGACTCTCTTTGTCTCTCTGAATCCAGTTAGATTCTGTAAAGCAACACTTTGAATACATATATAGAAAATAGTAAAGGACAAACTGTTGAACATGGATGAATCATATCTTCGGGGCTAACTGTGTATTGTGATCAGAGATTATGTGGCAAAAATCTCACAAGGCATATGGTGTCAGAAAAAAATCCTCTTTGCTCATGCTCTGATGCTCTACTGATTATGTAACATCTAGCACAAGCTCAGCATCCAGAAAGGTGTGTCCAAAGCAGCCTGTCAATCAAAATATGCAGGGCGCGAGCCAGAGGCTGAGTCGAGCATGAGTGAGAATCATCTGGAGAAAGATGGATGAGGGATGGAGGCGTGGTCGAGGCGCGGGATTGCAGCATAACTTGAAAATGCTGCAGCATCCGGTCGTCACTCCTCCTCCTCCTCCTCCTCCTCCTCCCCTTCTCTCCATCTCGTGCATACCGGCTGTTTCCTCCCCCCCTCTTGCTCTCAGTCTGCGTGCTGTAGCCCTGCTGTGCGGTCCTCTCAGTCCTCTGTTGTAGCACCAAAGGGAGGAGGAGCCACCGTCTCACACACACACTTTCACCCACGCATACTCACACGGACACGCACAGTCATCTCACATCATCTCTTCCGCACGCTCACTGTAAGCACCAGCAAAGCCAGTCAGCCAGGTCCGTTTGGAGCAGGGGAGCAGATTCGTCGCCCAAAATGGATGTACTGATGAAGGGGTTCTCCATGGCCAAGGAGGGGGTGGTGGCCGCTGCAGAGAAGACCAAAGCTGGCATGGAGGAGGCAGCAGCCAAGACCAAGGAAGGGGTGATGTATGTAGGTACGTAACATCTTATTTATGGAGCTGCACTGAGTAGCAGAAAATAAGGTTAGTTTGGATGGAGCTGGGTTTTTTTTTTTTTTTTTTTTTTGCATCATCTGTTTTTGAGGTGGGGTCCCATGGGTGTCCACGTCTGGGACCCTTGTGAGAAGTGACAGAAGCAGAGGAAGAGGAGGGGGAGGAAGGGTATTGCTGCAGGACTGGTGCAGGGCAGAGGGTGGGGGGTCTGAAAGATTGAAGGAGTAGACAGAAGAAGGAAAAGTTAAATTTCATCTGTCATTGGTAATAAAAAAGGAGAAGGGAGGAGGAGGAGAGGGGATTTCTGCAGGATCTTGTGATGGCGCAGCCCCATGATTTTAGCACCTGGCCTATTTTTTCACATCGTGTAGCAGTTTGCAGAGTGACGTCTTGGGATCGACTCAATGTAGCCAAATTGTCCTCAACCTCAGTAAATCTGCCTTTTTAAAAATAAAGAAGCTGACCTATATTTACAGGACCACCATTTAATTCTTCTCACAGATATTTCAAAAAAGAATGCATCAATACAAATATAAGAAAATCAGAACAGACCTTTTGAAAATAGCCAGAAAATAGGAATTTGTACATTTTAAAAATGCATTAGAGGCTTTTTGAACATGCTGTTCTTTTGTGTACTCTTATGTTAGCTGGAGCAGCTAATGCGTCACATCTCAAGGTTACCCCGAGTAGCAGGCTTTTAGGGCCGCTAGAAAGGGAAGGGGGGGGGGGGGGGGGTTGAAAGAAGGAGGGTGGGTGAGGAGTTAGCGAAGTGGAAGTCTTGTCGTTGCCTTCCAGCAGTCCAGCTTAAAAATCTCTATCTTGTAGGAGATATTTAGCATTTAAAAAATCAAGGGGTCAATATCAGGAGACTGGGGGACCAAAAGGGGAGGAAGGTGAAGAAGACGGAGCAAGGATCATTTGAGCATTGCAGCAATTTGCTATCATCAAACCCCCCTCCTATTCACCCTCAGCCTGTCGTTGTGTTCAGGCAAGTACGTGGATGTGCGTTTGCAGGATCTTGCCCGCCAGTGTGTGCTGCTTTGATGACTAACCATCTTCCTCCCCTACAGTTATGAAAATACCACCCCCACCACCCATCCCAGAAAGGAGGAAGGATGGATGGATGCATGGGGGGGGGGCGGGGGGGACAGAGAAAGAAGAGACAAGGGGGGAGGTTATGTCAGTAAAGGCTTTGAGCTTCTGGTCCTGTGGATGAACAGATGGAGGGACAGAAAGAGAGGGAGAGAGAGTTGACGTGATGGAGGGGTGATGGAGGGGTGATGGAGATGGAGGGTTAAGACTCAGGTAAAGAGGAGAGGGGAGGGGGTACAAGTAGCCTGATACACAGAGAGAAAAGGGAAAGAGAGAAAAAAGAAAAATGAATGAGTACAGCACAGGAGGAGGTAGAGAATGGGAAGGAGAGGGGGATGTGATCACTGAAGTGAGGAAGGTCGATAAAACACTGTATCTGCCTGCAGCAGAGTGCAGACGTCAGGATGTAAATGTGGGTATATGGTGGTCTGAAGGCCCACTCTCACCAACAGGTCAAGCCTGGAAAGACAGCATGATGTGATCTGGGATTAAAATATAACAAACACAACACAGTCACTGGACAAAAGCAGCAACAAAATAGCTCCAAATAACACATTTTAAGATTAATTTTAACAGTTTAATTAACAGAATTTAGTTGTATATTTCCATCACTGGGTTTTTTACAGGGGGTTAGAATTGGTTGATTAGGATTGGAAAATGTAACTGCACAATTTTTGTGTATGAATTTTGAGCCTGAAAACTCCCCTTAAACCAGTTAATCTAAAAGATGATGATAACATTACATTTTTTCCTAAAAAGGATGTGTGCTTGGCAGTTCTCTTTTGGTCCCTCTCATCCTGTTATAACTTACAAAGCTTTAGTTTATTATCATTCTTTGTGTATAAGACAGATCTTTGCTTTTTACCACTCCTACACAGATGTAGATAGTGTGTCCGTGTCCACACACAATAAGGTTTTAGTACATTATTTAAATGTTTCATGTAACTGCAAACACATCAAATAACCTCATAGATATGATTTTCTCATTAAATAAGTGCTAAAGCACAACTCCTCCTCTAGAATAAGGGACCAAAGCCTATTTGCATGTTTAATTATTATTATTTTATAATAGTAAAAGGCATTCAAAAACTATAATCCACACAACCTTGATTTATTGAGGCAAACTTTGGATCTGGACTGTCATTTATGGACAGGATTATTTTAAAAGATTGCTTCTTTTTTTTCTTCTAAATGCTTGGCATCATCGTGTGCAACACCTGGAATTGCATCTGCACAAATCGTTTTTTAAATTAACATCTAAAAGCAAAGCTGAGAGATCAATCAGAAAAATAAACTTTCATAGGAACGGTTTAATCTGTGTGATGTCGACAGAGGCAGATAAGCACCGGCTCCCGTACAGATATTGTAAGTGACACCCAGGGGCTCCCTCTGCTGACTGGGAGAGAGAAGCTGTGTCATTGCATTGTGTGTGTGTGTGTGTGCGTGTGTGTGTGTGTGTGTGTGTGTGTGTGTGTGTGTGTGTGTGTTGGGCTGTACTGCAGTACTGCTCAGTACTCAGGCACGTGGCTCATGTAGCACAGGGAGCGTGCAGAAAGATGGAGGAGAACAGGAGACAGAGCAGGGATGGTTGGATGCACGAGGGCAGCATCTGTGTCAATGAGCAAAAAGAGAACAGTTAATGTGCAAGAACTCGTGTGATTCTGCGGCTTTTTTTCTTCCTTTCCTCCCTTAGTTTATACCTTCCCACCATTATTCCAATTCATCTTTTTAGGACAGATATTTCTCTATTTCTATCCCCTCAATCTGCCAGATTATATAACCACAATTTAATCTGCTTGGGATCATACTGAAATGAGCACAGTGTTTCTAAGGCAAAGGGGGAAATAGCAAGGTGCTGCTGTTCATAGCATGTTTCTAATTAAAAGTATGTTCATAAACCATGAATATCAACTCAGCTGAGGTTTCAAGAGATCATACATACAGACAATTAGTTTGCAAGAGTGAAAGATAAAGATCAGCATAAATGAAGCAACCCAATGACACAAAAAAGGGCAAATTCAGCAGGGAAACACATCACGTCTTTAAATGTATTTTTAGAAGAGCAATGAATGAATATCTAGCCTGACATGCTCAGAAGGCATATTAAGTCTTAGTGATGGGTTCAACAGCTGCTAAGAAATATTATCAAAACTAAGAATATATATATATTTTATCACTTGAACTGATTTTGTTTAATGGAATAAATTATTTTATTTTTCATTATTGAATTTGATTGTGATCTCTGTTTGATTTTCAGGCAATAAGACAAAGGAGGGAGTAAACACAGGTAAGAAAAGCTTTTTGCTTGCCCATGCTTCACTCATGTAAACATTTTTGCCAACACTTTGACGCAGGAAAATTATTTTTTGTAAATATTTCCCACCAGTAGTCTGTATTTTCAGAAAGAAAGGTGATCTCACACGTGTTTTGTTTCTGAATATTGACACATCTTTTTGCCAGGAAAAATGTTCATCTACAGTACATCAAGTATATGGTGGCTACTCTTTTATTATGTTTTTTTTTCTGAAAAAAAAAAATCCACTACAACAGTGGTTCTCCCAAGCCGCAAACTCTGGTGTTGAGAAATGAAGCCAAAGCGGAAGTGCAAAATCTTGCAGTTCGTCTAGTGTCCGATTGAGGCTGGCTGCAGAAGCACCAGAAGTCACATACACACCCATTCAAAAAAGCCTGATTTAAAGGAAGAAGGTTTAAAAAAAAAAATGAAATTGGTATGATAAGCTCATGTCTTTATCACCACACACTGTACAGAGGGTGAATAACTTAGTTTTTGATAACTAATCCATTTATATTTGATGAGGTTAAGCATTATTCACAATGAGGCACGTAACTGGCCTGACTGACGGGGGGGGGGGGGGGGGGGGGGCGCATTGTAGCTGTTTCTAAGGAGCCTCAAGACCCACCTCAGCTCCAACTCTTGCCGCCGTGTCAGTTGGTTTACTGAAAGTTAGGATGAGACAGCATTTCTAGCATGCCGACTGCCACCAACGGGCTTCCCAAGCCCCTTTATGTAACCGATGGGTGACTTCACTCAGGGTCTGCCGATTATTATTTACAGTCTATGGGTTCTCCTCACCCACCGATAAAAGTAGGTGGGGCGGCAGTAGCTCAGTCTGTAGGGACTTGGTTTGGGAATCAAAGGGTTGCCAGTTCAAGTCCCAGCACGGACCAAGCCCGGAAATTGGCCTGGTAGCTGGAGATGCGTCAGTCCACCCCCTGAGCACTGCTGTGGTGCCCCTGAGCAAGGCCCCCAACCCTCCCACCAGCCCAGGAGCGCCCACTGTGGGCAGCCCCCTCACTCTGAGACCTCTCCATTAGTGCATGTCCATAGGATCCTGTTTGTGCATGTGTGTGTGTGTTTGTGCAGCATGTAAAAAAGAGTGTAAAAAACGAATTTCCCCTCGCGGGATCAATAAATTATTATATTATTATTATTTCAACACCTCAGGGAGCCACAGAGCAAGCACACTGTGGCTAATTGCAAAAAAAGAGGCACCACACTAATCAAGGAAACGTACTTCCAAGTGACAAAATGTGAGATTTAGCAATGAACATACATTTTCTTAACTGTACATTTAAAAAAACAGAAAAGTTTGCACGAGTTGATTATCAAAAAAAAAAAAAAAAAAAGAAAAAGACATAAAACATTTAGTTGAATCCTTGAGGATATATGAAACAACTGGCTACAGAAACATTTTTGTGACAAGAAAGGTTTAATTGATCAAATTCACACAGAGGGTATTTTCCTCTCTGAGGTCATGTTTAGTGTGGGAAGCTCAAATGCTGTTATGAAGTAAAACTGTTGTGTTCCAGGTTGTAAGTAGTTTAAATGAAGCTTATCTATGATAAATGGTTGTATTGCTTCTCTTTAACTAAAAACAGACAATGAATAGCAAAAATATGGAATTAAAGTTGTCTAAATTTAGTAGTGCTTCTACCTACTGGTCAAGGACTGCTTCTGGAACATTCATTGTAAATAAAATCCGCAAAGAGGACATGACGTCGTACAAACGTGACCGGCCGTGTCAATTAGGACAACATGTACGTGTTTTTTTTGAGTGTGTAAAACTATTTGAGAGTGTTAGTGCCACTAACCGTCCTTCACTCTACGTGTCAGTCGCCAACAGGACCGGCGTGGACCAGGCCAACATCGTCGGAGACACGGCGGTGGGTGCAGCCAACGAAGTTTCACAAGCATCCGGAGAGGGGCTCGAGAATGTCGGCGCGTCGACCGGAATGGTCAACCAGGTCAGTTACCACGGCAACAGCGATGACGGGCTAAGGGCCCTTAGCTTACCACAGGAAGACCAAAAGACAACCTAAAAAGAAATGTTGGCTAAAAAAATGTCCGTAAAACACGATAGTTGGCAGAATCAGTAAAAGTTATTTAAGTTGAGCTGGAAATTTTTCAATAAAAAAAATAATAATAATAATAATAAATGTGGAAGGTCAACCACTAGATCGAGCTCTTTCCCCATATTTGCCACATCAAACAGTTTGTGTAACATTTAAATGAACACACCTTGTGGTCTTCTTTGCCAGCTCTTGTTTATTTGGAACCATTTAATGCAAAAATGAAAAAAAGAAACGCCTCAATGACTTGTCTTTAAATGAAATAGAGTAATTTCCTAGAGCTTAAAGTGATGTCTTTTAGGTTTAACTGTTATTACCAGTTAGTACAGTTGGTAAACAATCTTGATTCACATCACTGTATTTGTAATGTCTGCTGTTGTTACTTATTTGCACTTATATTTAGATAATCAGTTATTCATTCATCCTGGATATTGTAGATTGCATACAGTCCATGATTTAAACTTGGTCTTAAATGAAGCCTGCTATATTTTCTGGTATATTTTCCTCTTTGAATGAACTCCGCTGATAATCATCTGTTGATGTTAGATGGCCTGTCATCTGGGCTAATGTTTGTGTCATGCCCTTCATCTCTCTGTAACAGATTTTCTGTCTTCTGTGTTTATTCTTTACTTTGACTGTGCTTTTCGTATGCTTTGCTTCTGTCTTGTTTTGTCGCTATGTGCCGCTGTTGGTCTTACGTATTGTTGTTTGTGTCTGATCTGTGTTTCCCTGATAGGAGGAGCCTGTATATGAGGTGCCTATTGGAAAGAGCATTGTGGGCTCATAGGTCATGGGTTGTTCTGGGGTTAAAGAGAAAGAGGGCATTACCTGCATGCTGCCTGCACAATGTTGCCAGTAAATTAAACAAACCTGTACAACCTGATCCAATGAACCTGCAATAGTCCTGCAGTACAGTCATGGTTATGGTTGGATTTATTACAGGAATGTTGGATTACATTATATACAGTACAGGTGTAACTAACATACTGGTGACAAAGTGTAAATTAGCTAATTAGCTTAACCAACGTAGTAAGCATCAAGAGAAGGAGGAAAAAATGGAAGCTGTTTTGATTAAATAAAAAAATTGCTAACCTAAAGCTACGTCTTTGTTAGCAATTTTTAAGTATCCTACTATGAATATATATAGCCAACCTTTTCCTCTAACCTCTCTGACGTTTACTGATTTAAGCAATAGTGATACTAAAACTCTACATTTCTAACCATGCAAGCCCCTCTGTAGCTTTAGAGCCACATCTCCAGCACGCCAGATAAGAAATTAGAGTATATTGATGGCATGCATAGATGTAGATTCATGCATCGCTCAGCCTGAACGAGTCCAGAGAACCTTCAGACAGGCAGTTAAAGTTTTTACTATTTCCTTCTCACAAGCTGTGAACTTCTAACTGATCCTGCAGGGAATAGTTTAAGCATGATAATAAGAGTGGAGTCATCCGGACAGCATGTTCTTTGTAGGCTTAACTGCTTTATTATGTCAGAGACGGAGGAAAACGAACGCTAGATGGCCACTGGTGCTTGAGGCCCTCTGCCCTGCTATTACCCCATCCTTTCATCCTCTCAGAAAACTCCACCTCACTTTAATGTCGGATTCATTTTCTCTCTTATTTTGTTCTTCCTGCAGGGAGAATATGGAGGGATGGAGCAGGGTGGGGAGGGAGGAGAGGTAAGGAAACACATTTGAGTGCTGCTGAGGTTAAATCAGAGCCGCAGCACCTCAGTCAAATCAAATTCTTTTGTGAAACTTTTGGTTAAGTGAAACGATTATATCAATGTTTTTTTTTTTAAAGTTGGAAATGATTTTAACACTTAAAGGCCTTAGAAGTCATTCTACTTTAATCAAGTTTTTTTCTTCCTTCTACACAGGGTTATTAGTCATCTCCAGGACCTCCCTTACCGTTCTCTCCGACGGCCCCTCGCTCCCCTCGCCTCGCTGTACCAGACTCCAGATGTCCGACATATTTTTTTGTGACTTTACAGAACCAAAATCAACTCAAACAGACTCTTCCAGATGCCGCACCTGAGCCCCGCCTTCCTACCTGCACCTACTCTGCCTCACCCTTCGTGATGCTCCCTCCCATCACCTATCCTCTCCCCTTTCTGCAGCCTGTAGCTCTGTTTTCTTTCACTGCCTGTCTCACCCTTGCCTCACCCGTGTGTTAGTGTGGTCCTTGTGTTGTTACCGCCCCCACCCCCCACTTGCCTAACAACCTTTAGGGACTCCTCCCACACAAACACACAGTGCACGCACAAACACACACACACACACACGAAAAAGTGATACACCTTCATTCCACACATACATTAAACACACACATACAGTACATACAGTTGAAGCCAGCACAGACACACACACTGGGCAACCACAACAATGACTCACTGTGTGACTGAGGCAGGGTGTGTGAGGGTGTGTGCAATCTTCTCTTTTTATGCCTTTTCTCCATGATAGCTTATATATATATATATATATTTGAGTGTATGTGTGAGTGTATGTGTGTGTGTGTGTGTGTGTGTGTGTGTGTGTGTGTGTGTGTGTGAGTGTGTGTGCGTGTGTTTGCATGTGTAGCTGATGACGTATAAACTAAATCTCCAGAGGCGTTAAAGACAGGTCTCATTCTGTTGTGTGTGTGCAGTAGTTAGTAAGCTACAATAGCCTGCATGCACATGTGTGTGGAATGACTCGTCTCGTGTTGTAACAATAGAGTAGCGGCTGTTTTGTGTAGCTTTGTATAGCTTAGTGTGTGTTTGGCGTCTGCATTTATTAGAAACAGGGTTATAACAGTGTCATTAACCAGGAAGCAATACACTGCGCTCATCTGTCTCAGCCGTTTGAGCAACAATATGGTTTGTGTTTAGTGATGCACGAGAAGACAAGAGCAGTTGTTCCATGTGGTGTTATGCAGTCTTGTACTTTTAAAGAACGCCTCTGTAACAGTCAATATTTTTAGAGTGAGTAAACGGAACAAGTGAGCTTTGCATTATCGGGTTAAACAGTCAATAAATATTGCTTTGGTTAGATTTCATTGACAGGAGCATCCCCCCCTGCAAACAACAAGATTTTGTTTCCTAAATTCTGATTGGCTCATGGAAAGTCTTCCCCCACCTAGCGTAGAGAGCATTAAAAAAATGTCCCGTGCTGACTTGAGGGAAAAAAAATAATGCTTACATGTAAACCTCTGTTACAAATAATAAAACTGTATTTCGAAATCAAATATAGAATTGAAATAATACAAAGAAAATCATGCTGGATCTCTGACGTTATATGCATTAAATACTTCAAATTACTTTTAAAATGAGGAACAGTAAATCCTGTATTTGAATACTGGAATGTCAAAGGTTAATGAGGAATTAAAAAGTTCTCATATGGCATATATTTATGTTTGACAAGATGAAATATGTCGTCCTTTTTTTATTCAAAGCTACTTGCATGGAACTTAAAGGGAAAACTAGGTTTCAAAAGCTTAAATCAAGGATGAGACGCTTGCAGCTGATACAGATACCTCTTGTTATTGTGTTGTTGCTTTTTAGTCTTTGTGTGCATGCCACCGAGAGAAACGAACAGGTTGTTGAGATTACTGTGATGAAAAACCTCAATTCAGTCCGCTTAGAGAGCAGAATGAAGGTTTAGGTTTCAGCATATATCAGCTTTATATGTAGTACTGTGTCCAGCTTGAATTCTGGGATATGTAGTTGTTTTTTTAAGGGTAGTTAAATTCACTTTACTTAGTCTGAAGCCTCGCCGTTCTGAAGCTCCCACCTATCAACTGTGTCAGCCAATCAGAGGACTTCCTTCTCCTGTCGCATCTCTCACTGCTTGTCTGCCCGGCATCAGTGTGTGTGTCTGTAAGCACTTTATGTGTGTGTTATATATATATGTGCGTGGTAACATAGAACCTGTTAAGCCAGCAAAGTGTGTGTGTGTGTGTGTTTGTTTGTGTGTGTGTTTGTGTCTGGATCAGGTTTGTGTGTTTTTACTTTGAGGCCAATGGAAACTGATGACTGCATGTTGCCTTATCAAGCAATCTGACATTCACACACACACACAGACTCTACACGACACTACACTTAAACTTACACACACACACAGCACACTTCTACACCAAATCACAAAATCCCACACAAAGACAAATCGCACACCATGTTTAAGTTGGCATCAAAGCAGATTTGCTGATTTTATAAACAGTACCAGTGAAATAAAAGATTTTGTTGAAATCCAGCACCTGTGTCAAGATTTTTGAACAAGATGTGAAACTGTGTCAGATTTACCTGCTATAGTGTTAAAGTGAACTACAAGCCCTTGATGACTTTTCCTGTTTGGTGTCGTACCGAGAGTAAGACATAAAATATTGAAAAGCCATTTCAAGTCTGTGTGTGCTGTGCAGATAGAGCTGGGTCACGGTTGGCCTAGCATATAGCATAAAGACTAAAAGAAGCAACAAATTTTAAAAAAGAAAATAGCTAGCACAGCTCAATCCAAAGCAAAAGAAGCAAACAAACTTCTATAGTCCCATATTTTGTAATACCAATATGCACATAGGCCTACATATGGAAACGACACAAGTTCTTGTTGCACTTGTATATCCAGCCATGTAGCATTTCTGCTGAACTGCCTGGTGATAACAATGAGACTCCAGATAGTCACTAAGCAACTATTGTAAACATTTATTGTTTTGTACTTTTAAAGTAATTACATATTTATTAGCACAGCACCATCCAGTCTTTATCCAAAGCTAAGCTAAACACCACCTAGCTTGAGTTTAATAAACAGAAAACACCTTCTCATACAATGACTCAGCAAAAAAGCAAATGCGTGTAACATGTCATATTATTCCCTTAGGTATCCATCCAGTACAGCACACGTTATCTGTGTATAAATAATATATGCAGTATTTTCCTTTCTTCATATTTAACACATGGGGTGTGTAATGAAGATAATAAAAATAAACTCAGTTGAGACACTAGTCTGTTGCTTTTCACTGGATTCACACTTTACATAAAGCAAAAACCTTAACATGTAACTTTGGGGCCTTTTCTACAGGGTGACTTAAGACAGTTTGCTGGTTGTGCTTTTTAATCTGTGATAAATTAAAAATATAATCAGAAATATTTATTACAGCTAGTTTTTTTGTATGTTTATTTTGGAGGACTACAGTCTTTGTTCATGGGGAGTGCAGTGTACACTAACCACTAGGCGACTGGCGCCCTTGGCTGGATTTTTAATACAGGACCCCTCAAGTTAACAGGGATCAGACGAAGACACAGCAGCAAACTGTGATTCCAATTCATACTTGCTTTGCCAACAAAAAAATGCTTAAATCCAATTACCATTAAGGTTTTATTTTTGAAGGCGGTCTTTATCCAGATGAAAGTCCACTCTTAGTTACAGATCTTTGCAAATCACTTATTCAAGTGATATCTGTTAAGTATCTCTTAAGTGACTAAGAGGAATTTTACAAGTAAATTCCAACAGCGACTACACTAATTATAGATTCCCAAATATGTGTGTGAATGGAGAAAATAAACATGAAGACAGCAGGGATGTTAGAGGATCTTCTCTCTAATGAAAGCTTCTTTCTATCATGCCTTTCGTTGTTTTTCCATTTCAGTTTCCAGTATTTTCAGAGTTACCTATCGTGTAATGAAGATGAAGGGACACACTTTTGCCTCTTTTTCTGAGTATTTTATTGGTTTTCCAAAAAAAAAGAATAAAATAAAAATAAAAATTTCCTCCATAAACACTTTGAATGTTGAGGAACTGGACGATTAAAACTGAGCAAAATTGCCAACGGGACGGGAGGTCACAGTGACACCAAGCTCCCTCCCTGCTCCCCTTTCTTGGCCAGCGGAGGAGTCGGGGAGAAGCTGCTTTTAATATTCAAGTCAAAGCAACAGGAAAGGTGGGAAGAAAAAGAGGTGACGGGGGTAATCTCTGCAGGTAAATACACAAACTATGACTGAAGATAATCCTTGTGGGGATCCTAAACCTTGGTGACTTAACAACCCTTTAACACCTGAAGTTCAAGTTGAAACTGAGGGGGCATAAAATTACTATTCTCTGTTATTCACATCTAAATCCCTTTAAATTAAAGTTAAATTCAAGAGGCTATTTCTATTAAAGAGCAGACCTCTTGCTCAAATAAGGCATCTGTAGTGCTGTTTACTGAATAACCGCAACATAAGGGTCACACATGCATTCAGCGATCACAATAATGGTGCTTTGAACATGGCTGCCACACGACAATATCATGAACGTTTACATGAGGGATGAACAGGGTCTTTCGTTCTGGCAAGATGTTACTCTCTTTCTGCTTTCATCTCAATATATAACCAGGCAACAAAAACAAGAGGGCAACATTTACTCATGGCAGAGCAAAGATCACAGGATAAGTACAAGGCAAGCCTATGTTTCGCTGTATGTATGTATGTATGTATGTATGTATGTGTGTGTGTGTGTGTGTGTGTGTGTTTAAAAGAGCCAAAGACCAGTGGTAAACAGTGATATGTTCTGAAGGCTGTTTAAAAGGTCGGGGGGCAGGAGGGATCAAAGGCAGGAGGGTGGAGGTGAGGGAGAGGACAAGATTGGCCATTTATGTGAAGGTAAGCCCGGCCTCGTTGTAGACTTTGAAGACCTTCTCGATGGCGTTGACGTAAGCAGCTGTCCGAAGGTCCAGACCCAGATTGTACTTGGCCGCAGTGCGCATAATTTGCTGGAAAAGGTAGAAAAACAAAACACATTTATACATGTTGGCTAACAACAGATCCAACCAATCAGATGGTCACCATAGATCCAACTAAAAATTAACAAGTCGAGCCAGGCCAATGTGGGATTTTTCAATTCATACTGATTTTAAAAGGTGAAACTAAAATCAATAACTGGCTGATGTAGTGAGCTGGAATGAAAACAGACCTTTTTGTGCAAATTGTGCATCATTTCTTACTATCTTGAAAATGCAATGGTACTCAGGAGTTGGCTTTTTAACTCTTATGTGGACCACAGCCTGCTCCATGTGCTGTACACAGTGCTGAGAGAAATGTTAACGATGCTATACAATGAAAACCTTTTCTGAAACAACCAACCATTGCTTTCCACTTTAAATCTTCTTTAAAAATAATACTATATGCAACTGCATATAAATAAAACATATGCCAATACTGACTTCTCTGAGATGGCATATATGAGTTGATAACATCCCCTGACAGCAGATTCTACGACATGGATTTGGTAGGACTTAGTATGAGCATGGATAATAGTTCCCTTTTTTTGAGTTCTTTATATGCATAAAAAAGAGCAAACGGTTTATTTATGGAACAATATATCACCGTTTGCTTTAAATGCATGATTATGACCTTTATTATGTCTCCTGCAATCACTTACCCGAGCAGATCTCTCCATGGTGTAGGCCAACCCAGAGTGAACAATGTCCTTCTCAGAGGCACCCTGAAACAGACGATGAATGGATATCACACAATCAATCCAAACATTAAATATGCAAAGTGCTGCTGAGAAGTTTTATCATTTCTCCAGCAGAAAATATACCATTAAAAACAGTTACAATCATGAGCTTTTACCATGCTTTTGTAAAATGGTTCCTTTCCACTTGTTCCCTACTCCCTCTCTCCCCTCTCTCTCTTCTGACTCTATTCACTGTCCTATTTCTAAAATAAAGCACTGAAAAGCCCCAAGAAATACATCTCTAAAATAGTACTTGGGAGTCTAATGGAATAGCATCGTTGGCCAGCCACCACCTGCTGAGTTTAAAGCAATAAAAACTTAGACACAGAAAGGCGTTATAACACTGTTTATTGCTCTATAGCTTCCCTCCATGTATTTGCTGTTTTGATGTCATGTAACAGACATGAAGGCTTAAAACTTTACATGCTAGGTTATCTCATTCCAGGTATCGCAAACCAGTGTGGACCAATTACTCAAAGTCTCAGTAGAACAGAATTTGTATTTCCATGTTTGTGTGTGAGTGTGTGTGTGTGTCAGCAGATGCTACTCACAGCAACTCTGGCCTGGAAATCAGCAGTAGGAACGACGGGGATGGGTCCTCCCTGCTTGCCAAACTTCCTCTCTAAACTTTCCTGCACGGACACTAGAAGAAAAAAAAAAAAAAACAGGAAAGAGAGATATTAAAGAGACACCAGAGACCTCTTTACTGTACACCAAAATGCCAGCAACGACCAACTCTACTGAAGTGAGATGAATGTTTTCTGGTATTTAATGTGAAAGACTGTTTATATGATTCAACTCCAGAGAAGGGGTGACATCGCTTTATTGTATATCACTGTATATGTGTGTGTGTGTGTGTGTGTTCAATGCATATGTTTCAGTTTCATTTCTCCTGAAAACTTTCTGCCACGTCTGTTGGGGCGTCAACCAACAGGGGCGTCAACCAATAGTGGCATCAACCAATAGTGGCACAACCAACAGTGGCATCAACCAACAGATTATCTTCCCTCACAGACGCTGCCTGACCCTACACAGTTTCGGTAAGAAAACTTCTCTTTAATGTCCTTTAAATTTTTATTTTCCATGAACTTCTAACAGTTCATGTTAAAAGTTGAATCAATATGGCACATAAAGAGGAATTAAAAAACAAGAACTAAAGGGTCAAACTAAAAGTGGAGGTTTTCATGCCCACATCTGATTAAGTTTCTGTTCCAAAGTTTTATCTTGTTCTTCAGGAAGCAGCTGCAAGAACCACAGTATCCACCACCAAGCAGAATAACCAAGAGCATCAAAAAAGAAGAAAAGTACGAGGTAAAACATCACAGCAAGTCTGACTTTACAATGAGTTTATCAGCAGCATGTTCATTTACAACAATATGTTTTATTGTTTTGGCACAGATGGCAGCTCTTCCTTTTGAATACCCTGAGGGCAGTGATGAAAGAGCAAAAAAAGAGTTCAAGGAGCGTGTACTGAGAGATAATCCAGACAGGCTCTACTATGATACAACGCGTGATAATAGAAGAACAAACCTGATCTTCATGACAGCAAATAAAGATAGATGGCTGGACGCAATCAGGAGAAAATACTCTGTTCTAGAGGAAACTGAACAGAAATGTATCAAACTCAAGTACGAAAATGGCGCCATATGTGCGTATGACAGTGGAAAGTTTGTCGTGTACGGACAACTCATCAACTTTGAGAACGATTTTGAAGACATTACTGCGGATGTGTTAGCCGCAGAACTGGCAGGTGTGAATTTAAACGATGGTGGAGGTGCTGATGGGACTGAGGGCGATGTGACCACCACAGGTGCTGATGAGACTGAGGGCGATGTGACCACCACAGGTGCTGATGAGACTGAGGGCGATGTGACCACCACAGGTGCTGATGAGACTGAGGGCGATGTGACCACCACAGGTGCTGATGAGACTGAGGGCGAGGACAAAACAACCCAAGACCAGCCCAGCCCACCTAAGGCTGAGGAATAAAGAGCTAGTAACAATTTGAGGGAGAAAAATTAAAAAAATTGTGTCTAGATACCGGACTATTACAGAATATTTACTCTTTTTTTAGCGGGTAAGCTGGGTTAACTGGGTTTGTTTTCTGATTTGAATTTCTTTTCACATGTGATAGATCGTTTTTTTTATTTTTTTATTCCTGGTTCTGGTAATATCCAATTTTGTGTGTGTGAAGTGATAAACATTAAAAAGGAAATGTATCAATATAACAATAATAATAATAATAATAATAAATTGGTTTTATATAGCGCTTTTCTAGAAACTCAAAGACGCTTGAATTGAAGGTTCTGATTGTCTTTGGACTCCAGAAGTCTGCAGCAGTATGGAGGAGGTTGAAGAGCAGTCTTGTACTCACTGAGCAGGTGGTAGTTTGAGTCTCTCTCATATTTGAAAGTCAGTCTCCCATAGCTGACGTGGTTGAGATTCTTCAGCCACTCGAAATAAGATACAGTCACACCACCAGCGTTCAGGTACATGTCCTGCAGACAGAAACATCAGAAACACAGACATCATCTGAATGTTTTAACCTCTGTGTGTTTAAGATGGGATAACTTCATTTGGCTTTGTTATACTAAATGTTTTGAATGTGTGAAATAAACTATAAATGAATACAGTTGTGAAATGATTATTTTTACAAGTAATGTTAGGACTAAAAAAAATGAGTTTTTACTATTTCTTAGCACTTAAATAAAAAATGAAAACATCCTCAGCTAGTGTTTATTGTTAGATTTAAAGCTCAGTTATTCTTCAGTATCAGGGCTGGACCGGTTTGGTTTCATTCCTTCAAAAATTCACAAGCATGCCATGAAATGTCATCAGATTTGAGCGCAATGTTGCAACATTCTAAATAGTTCTTAAAAAAAAAAAAACACATTTAACTTAGATACAACCAGCAGGTTTGTTATAAAACATAGGCAGAAACATATATGAAATGACCATAGGCTGCCTGATGGGCGTAGTCTCAGTGACGTCACCCACTGGTTTCTGAAGAGACGCTATGAAGGCCAACGATGGTGGTCGCCATGTTGGCAATGCTGACCTCAACTTAACTTTGGATGAATATTATATTATCAAAACAGAGGAGTTAAAAAAAATAAATCATCCCAGTACAGTTTATTTTTTTACAATAAAAAAAATGAGCTAGTAAAAATCAACATATTAATATCGGACCATAATGATGATTTATTTGCTTTTGCAGCCTGCCTCAAGTGGAAACTGAAAGTACTGCACTTCTTTGTTGGCTTCATTTTTCAGCACCTGAGGTTCCCACTTTCCCACTACATTTTGATGTCTATACTTCTGCGTTTGTGTGTATGTGCATTGTGTGTTTGCTTACAGGAATAACCATGACGTTGTTCTCCAGGAACACCTTGTCAGCATCTGGGGTGGTGGGCCCGTTGGCACCCTCAGCGATGATCTGGGTGAGACAAAATACACGTCTCATGTAAGTGTGACCACCCTCTCCCAACTAGTGCATTTAAATGACCACTTAAAGCAAAGCACCATGGGTACATCAAATTGAGTATTTACCTTGGCCTTGATCCTGGGGGCGTTGACACGTGTGAGCTGCTTCTCTCCAGCTGCAGGGATCAGGATGTGGCAGTCTGCTTCCAAAATGTTCCCGTCGTAAGGTTTGGCTCCTGGGAAGCCCACGATGGTGCCGTGGTTCTGCAGAAAGTACACACACAAAATGAGTTGTTCCGTTGAATTGGATAGGATCTCAAAGTAACAAAGAAAAACAAAAAAGGGAAAAAGACTCTGACTGTTATCGAATAAGGAAGCAGTGAGTTAGAGAAATAAAAGATTATTTTCTCACAGTTCACTAGAGCGGTTATGTTCTGAAGTACAAATAAACACAACTGTATTTCTGTACAACCCTGCAGTAATGTGTAGTTAAAAAAAACTTCCATTATTATGAAAATAAAAAAAATTATACTTTGTGATCTCTGCATTTTTATGTACCAGAACTACTGTGTGCAAGTTGATGGTTAAAAAGAAAAATGACCCATTTTCCGTTACCTAAGACTTTCTTATCAAAACTATAATTTTTTAGATATCATATCAAAGTTTACAATTCTGCTAACAAACCTCTTGTACTTTTGGGAAGGGAAAGCAGAGGGGAACGGAGAACAACTTTAAAGGATCATATAAAGGACAGAGAAGTGATGGAAGGGCGACGGTGCACGTACCAGTTTGTAGTCCTCCAGCTGTTTGGGGTCGATACCCTCTGGGTTGTAGATGGATCCATCGATCTCACCGATACCCACACACTTGGCCCCAAACCTGTGCAGATACCTCATGGAGTGGAGACCCACATTACCAAAGCCCTGTGGAAAGTCCCAGAGAGGTGAGAATCAATCAGGTGTAACCCCACTGATATTTCTAACTTCATTCATTTAAACATGTCAGACATTGTGATTCAGCCTCTTGCAACTCCATACTCTGGTGCCCCCATGTGGCTGATTTAGGTTATAACATCTCCAACATTGACTGTATCATGGCCTGAGATAAATCATCAGACAGATGCCGTATGTTTGATTAACGTGTAAATGTCGCTGAGAAATAAAAAAATAAAAAAATAAAAAAACAGGGGTGGAAAAAAACAAGAATAGACAGTAGTGATTCTGTTGGGTCAAATCTTTCTGTTGCTAAAATTCAAATACAAATGCATATAATGAAAATTCACAAGTCATGCAAAACCCCTGCGAAACAGTCCAATCAGTGATTTAGAACGTCCTCGACTATAATCTAATAAAATGAGAGATTAAGGGACAGTATCCCCGTCATGAATGGTCCATCAAGCACTTTCTGATTTGATCTCGATGCCATACTGCCTGTTCTCTCCTCACTGTGTAATAAATCTCTAAGAAAATCTCATCTCGGCACAGTATAATCCACACACACACACACACACACACACACACACACAAAGAGATAAGCTTTTTGAGCATCTACGTCATGATTGAGCTGCTGTGACCACGTCTTCACCTCCTCATTGACGCTTTTCTCTTCCCTCCCTCCCTCGCGTATAAAAAAACTAAACAAACATCATCCTTTTGTACTTTGTGTTTGTACTGCAAGAAAAGAGAAATAATCTGTCGAAGAAGCCATATTTGTGATAGTGTATTAAAAAAAGAGCAAATTGACTTTGTCTTAAATATAATTACATCCAAACATATTTTGTTGTAATCAAGAATACAACATAACATTGTTGTCATTCCAAAGTGGTTATTATAGACTGTATTCCTGGAAAGAAACTGAGGCCAGCACCTGGGGGACTGCAACGTGTACATCTGTAGAGTGTGCGAGTGTGTGTGCGTTTGCGTGACACGGGAAGAGAACCATGTGACGAATGGAAGTGAAACTGCTGAGGAGAATAAACTGCTCTTAGACCTTTTGCCCTCCTACTTCTCAGATTACAGTTTAAATCAGACGTCTCCTGAAATAAACAATGGCTTTGCATGATTCGAATCTCAGATGTTTCTCACTCATGTTTCTTTTTAAAAAAAATCTGTGTCTAAGACTTTAGAAACAAAATGTCAAGCTCAACTTCATCTTCAAAATATACAGATTTTAAATTACTTTTTAAAGCTTAACCAGTAAAACTTTCTTTCTTTCTTTCTTTCCCTCAACAAAGTTTGATTATACAAGATACAAGAATCTGATACAAGAACAGATTTTTAACACTTGAAATCATAAGAATGCAACACCAGATGATTCAGTTCATTATCAGCACCAAACATGCAGCATTTATACTGCAGGGTTTTAGATTCTAGGTGCTCGGGATCTCACAGAAACTTGTGTGATCAAACAAAAAGACCTCAGACTGTCACTGAGGAAATTGCACTTCTAGTTAATACATTGAAAAAAATCTATGGATGAAGTCATGACTAAAAAGACAGAAAAGGCACGATTTAGCTGTGCAAGTTTTGAGGTGAGTTGAAAGAAAAAGTTTTAAAATAAACATCTAGACACTTCCTGGTCAGCTGCTTCTCATTGGCTGGTGAGGAAAGCTTGTAAATATATATATCTTTTTTATTTTTATGTTTACAATTTGAAATCAGGGGGATCCAGTTGGTAATAGCAGTCGGACAAACTACTGATACAACAATATATCTTCACCCTGACTCGTGTGATACAATAAATTAATTGCTGGTGTCAAATATCGATGAATGCATTTTTTTCATAAATAGATTTCCCTGACAAATTAACTCACCGACCGTGACACTACTTCATGAATCATGAATCTTATAGCGTAAGGGTTACATGGAGGGATGATGTTTGGCCACAGAAGAAACTTACAGCAGGATAAAATAATAAGACAGAGAGATAATGTCTGCATGCAGTGGAATTAAGTTCAGAGAAGCGTGATAATATGTTGAACTGACACCAAATGGCAGTGAATAAATACATTAATCCTGCACTTTACCTTGTCAGAGGGACTTTGCGTTCTTTAGAAAAATCATGACGTATCTTTATATTAATGTCTTGCATTATGTCTAGTATCGCAGTATCACAGTATTATTGTTATCTAGACCACACATCACACATCATATCATATTGTGAACTACCTTGTGTTTTCCACCCCTAGTCAGTAATATCAATCTGTTTTTAAAAACTTCTCACTTGGTCATTTGGTCTGATAATCTGTTCCGACCAGGCTAATATTTGAAATACCCCTGAGATTGTATGATATGGGGTGGGGTGGGGGGAGCAGCTTTAGAGGAGCAGAGGAAATGTACAGTTTCTATTGCAAGACTATTAAACCCTCTCTCTTACTGAATCAACATTTCTCATGACCAAAGTCAGGACTCTGTCAGTTCTCTGCTGTCTGCTTGGCATGAGGAGATCAGGGTTAGACTTAAGCAGATGGCTCGGCTCTGATTGAGCTCTAAAAGCCCTCATCGTGATCTCAAATGAAAAGTTAAATCCTGTGAGGATCCGTGAGCAAGTATCGGGACTAAATTCAGGGTCTCATCTTTCCTCTCCAGTACAATGCTCCTACTATGATCAAACCCAGTATGTGTGTGTGTGTGTGTGTACCTGGATGACAAAGGTCTTGTCCTGGAAGCCTGGTGTCAGGCCCAGCATGCTCATGTAGGACGCCTCGTTGATGAAGTTCTCGATGCCGTGGAAAACTCCACGACCGGTGGCTGAGATACGTCCGTGAATTCCTCCCTGGCTGATGGGCTTTCCTGTCACACAGGCGTGGGCATTGATGTCCTGCGCGCGCACACACACACAAACAAAAGGTGATCAGACCACTGTCCAGGGCAAAGCAATGGCTGTTTTCAAAGGGCCAGAAAAAAAAACTGCCAAAGGGCTGGACTTTTTTTTTTCTTCCCTTTATTAAAATTGTGTTAACAATGAATATTTTTAATGATAGAGGTTTTAATAAACATCTTTTCTTCAGTTTGGATGATGTTTAGGAAGAGTGGAGAATCAGACAGGAGAGGCTGAAATATAACCTTTGAATAGTGAATTTATTTTCTAACTGCATCAGCTGTGGTGTTTACAGCTTCACACGCACACAGTAAGAGGTCGCGTAGTGCCACAGTACCAGGCAAAGTGACAGCTGACTGCATCTCAGTAGTCACTACCCATAATCCTCTACCCTTAGATACCCAGAGCAGGAATGTATCGGCAACTCCAGAGCCCCACTAGAGGTATGTGGAGCAGATTGCACAGCTCTACTGTAGGTTAAGGTGAGAGGTGGACGAAGAGGATATAAGTGACATGAAGAGCAGAAGGATTTAGAAATACAATAAATACGGTAGTACACAGCAAATTAAGTTTGAACTTCTTTTAGGAAGAAAATACAAAAAAAGTGCACAATGTCTGCATTCATTAATCACAACCCTGTTATCATTTCTACCTGAATAAATTTACTTTCTGTGGGTTGTTAGCCGCGCAATCGAACTCCGAAGTCATCAAGGAACAAACAAGCTGACTCTACATCAGTCTGCTGAAAGCCTCTCATAACACTTCATGTAACATTAAGGCCAAACTTGAATTAGCAAATTAAATATCTGCTCATGTTTTTGAATGTGTTAATAAAAATTGAAGTAAAACAAACGGATTCCACTCGAGAGATAAGAGAAAATAAGGGATATTGTTACATATCTGTGTGTCTGGGGCTGAAGTATTAGTCATTTAAACTGAACGTTTGAATTGGTATAATTGTATGAATGAATGTAGAAAACAGTGAAACTGTGATGTCACAGTATAGCTACTCAACACATTTCAGACCATATTGGACAACCTTTACCGAGGAGAGCAACTAACAAATCTTATATTTTTGTCAATAACTTTATGAGTTACTTTCTCAGCACTCGATAACTTCCTTTGGTCTGTACTACGTCAGAAATGTCAGTTATTCCAAAAACTCAAGATGATGTCTTTAAATGTCTTGTTTTGTCACCTACCAAAAGATATACAGAATGCTATCGTAGAGGAAAAGAAAAAAAAATTCAGCTTGAAGAAGATGGAATCTGAGAAATGTAAAATCTCTTTAAACATTTAAAATGATTTTTTAGTTTTTTAGGACAATGAAAAGATGTCGTGAGGTGTTGTAGTTATATAAGAAGTAGATGAACAAATGCAACATTTGTGGTTTAGCTAACTGTGATTTCATATCTTCAATCTCATCATAGACCTATGACCTGCACAATAATTCAGCAGCCTGCTCTAGCTTTTGCAGTTTTGTTGAGGTCTAGCTACATAGGATCATGTAAAGATGTTAATTTTGTCTGTTAATAGCAGTGTTTTTTAACCGCATGTAATGTCATAAATTATGTCAATGTACAACCCCGTGATGGGAAAGATGGAAGTCTAGGTTTTCAGCTGATAAATGATGTTGTCTGCAAGAACTATAGTTTTCTATAGATCTTTTAAAACACGACCACGTTAAAAAACACCCACCCAGCTTACAACCGCCCAGGAAAGGTCAGTTTTCAAAGGGTTGGACACACACAGGTACATTTTTCCATCCCTAGTCAAATGTTTGACAGCTTTTGATCAGAGAATGATTAACTTCATACAATAACACACAAAAACACACACACAGGCCTCAGTGTGTGAAGCTGCTTCTTAAAGGGAGGAACGTTTCAGTGGTCTGTCGGGAAGGGAGCGGCCAGAAACCAGCGTTCATGGTTTACATATGACTCATGCTGTTTTTAAACAAGTATCCACACAGACTGGTCCAGGATTTCTGAAAACTCACAGTGTGTGCGATGGTGTTGGCGTACGTGTCAGCAATCCAGGACATTTCTCTCTCTCCTGTGCTCATGTCGGGGGCCGGGACATCGATGCCGGGTCCTGGAGACGAGATCAGAGGAAAGGAAGGGAGAGGGGAAGAAGTGGGAGACATATGGGATGGTTAACTCAGATTTTTTTCAGCTGATCGTGGTTGTCAAAAGGCTAGAGTTTTAACTTGGATGTGATACCTGTAAAAATCAAACAATATCGATACCACAGCAACAAAAAAAACAAGTCCTAGGAACCCAACTTTGGGTTATTTTGAATTACCAAAATGCTCAAACTCCTGCACACTGTCTGGAATGTATGAGTACTGACATCCTCAAAGTTTGAATACAAATCCTGTAAAGGGCAATATATAACCTTTATTTATGAAATACACTCTTAACCACTTCTGCTACCAAGTGCAGAAATACAATACATCAAAAAGAAAAACATTGAAACATTGGCAGGTGGGGAATTTCACCTGCCAATCGCCCTCAGTCATTCAAAAATAAAAGCAAGTAAACCTGACCGGATGGTCTCAGATGGTACCAGGTCTAATAGAGGTTTAGTAGATATACAATATAACTAGGGGCTTGCTCATGTAGAGCCTTGGAAGTGAGCAATTCAATATTTCAATCAGTACGAAAATGAAAGGGAGGTGAACGCAAGGAGTCCAGAATCTGTTATATTATTTTATTTCCTTAAAGCAGTAATAACAAAAGCAGCAGCATTTTGGACCAATTGCAGGTGATAGAGGGCTTAATAATTTGAATGGCAGGTTGCCATGCTTTTGTGCCTTTGAAAACACAGAAGCAGACATGCAGGGAGGCGATGAAGGAGTACTGAGAGCAGTTTGAGCATGTTACAGTCAAACTGACAGAGCAGGGCAGTGATGTGTGCAGCTTTGCCTCCAGTGTGTATAAATCAAATGTGAAGGGTCTTGTATAAACCCCCAACACATTACATAACTACTGCAGTCTACTGTAAAGTGTAGTAGCTGTATTTGAGGTTGAACCAGAATGTATTTTTGGGGTTAAAGTTGCAACTTCTACTGAAAAACTAAGATTGCGTATCATATCTGGGTTCTGCTCCCTGTTTTTATCTCTATCCTTGACTTCTTTTTCACCATGATTAATTGTATTCCTTCTCACTGACACAGGCACACCCAGAGCTAACCCAGCCTGAACAAACAGCACTCGATGACAGGAAATGTTTACCTCTCTGGGGTGGAAACGTTCACCTCTCACCACCACAGCCGTTGACTCAAAAGAAGAGGGTAACAAAGCTTGTGGAGACTCCGACAAGCTTTTAAAAATGACTTCTGTGATTGGTTTAAATTCACACATTTGAAAGCACTCACCAATGAAACCCTTCTTGGCCAGCTCAATCGTGAATCTCCTGGTAATCTTCTCCAGCTCATTATCCTGCCACAGACACACACAGAGTAGAGTTTCAGGAAACGATCTGTTGCTTAGGTACAGCAGAGAAAGATATTCATAAAGGGAGAAGTTTTCTACCAAATAATAGGCAGGAGTGCAACTCCTACAGTGATTCACACAGGGCCTAACTGTATAAAGCAACAGTTTTAGTTTAACACACCAAAATATGCTTCTGGCATTTTAACAAACTCTGAGATTTTGGTTCTGGGGTTTATTTTCCAGTAAACTAAGAGCCTAGAGGCAACAGCCAGTGACTTTCATGTCTGATTATTTCACAGTATTCATCAATAGACAGACTAAATTTCCTCTACATAATCAGATAAAAAAAAAGCAGGGCAGACACCAAAACACAGCTACAGTAAGCTCTAATAATTCTGACTGCCTTTGACCAAATAGTTCCCTTTAATCGAGAGATACAGTATTTGATTTTCTTCTGCAAAAGGTTGAGCTCAGGCTCCCTCTTTTATATTTTGTTTTATTCATAATACTACATTTTATTTAAGAGCACTATTCAGGACACTTAAGGTCACCGTACAGATGCAACAACAATAAAAAATAAAAAAAAACAGCACAATCTCAGGACCTCATGAGAACAGTTTGCAATAAAAGGCAGGAAACGGGCAATAATTCAAATGAAAAAGCAATTCTAACGAACAAAACAAACTAGATGTTAAGATCCAGCAGCTCTGCCTTTGAAATTATAGCACAGTTTATTCATTTTCTGAGTTTGTTTTGACATTAGAAATATAAACTGAGAGACACAGGGAAACTGCTGTCCCTTGACATAACTTTGGAGTTGTTTTCCATACATATCAAAGCCCAGTTTTAGCGGTCTGGGTTTCTCCATGTGCATGAGAGTGTGGTTGAAGAGGATTGACATTAGAAGGCTTACGGTGTAATTCTTGGTGTTGATCTTGACTCCAGCTTTGGCTCCCCCAAATGGCACATCTGGAGGAGAATAAATACAGCTTACAAACTACAAGAAGCTTTGCATGCATGAACCAAATACATGACATTTTCACATACATACAAATTGATTCTTTTTTTAATGTGTAATTAAAGAAAAAGAGGCAAAAAATGGAAAACAATTCTCTAGCAGTGATGCTTAAAACCAAACATCATGTACAATGTTATAAAAGAAAGTCCCCTGGAAGCTTTTAAACATTAAACATCCAGAAGAATGACTGAAAAAAACAGCAGGAGGCTTTGTGGAAGGTTAAGTTACAATACTCACCAACAACAGCGCACTTGTAGGTCATCAGAGAGGCCAGAGCCTTGACCTCATCTACAGACACATCTGTACTGTAACGGATACCTGAGGGAAACGCAAACACAAACACAGAGCAGATTATAATACAGTAACCATACAAACACAATATCACGTTCAAATGGATGTTTGTAAAATGTTCTGCGTTTTTCTACATTAATTAATACTTAATAAAGCATTACGCAATTACAAGAATTTCAGCAAACAGAGTTTTCATTGATCGGAAAAGTTGCAGAAACAAAAACTATTCTCAGTCTCCAGCCTTGACCTGAACCTTGTCTGTTTAAAATAAACACAAGGCACCTGTGCCCTGTTAGGTCTTCTTTTAGCCTTACAGTTTCTTTCTCTTTAACGAGGTTATTTTTGTGGGTAATGTATATATATGTGACAAGATCTGGCAGGTATGTTACGGGAAATGGATTTCTCTGTGAGCTATGAAAAGCATAGCTTGCAGAAGTCAGCAGAAAGATTCCAGATTAACTTCGGTTTAAGTGCAGCAATAGTGGAAAGGGCCGTGTATAGTGTGTGCACTGCACTTGAGTGCATAAGGCCCTCTTCTTCAATGCAACTTTAGTATCGCCTTTCTTCAATAGCTAGTTAGTTAGTCAGCTAGCTAGTTAGCATGCTTAAGCTAATGGAATCTGCCTTAACAAAAGGTTCAGAGCAGGGGTGGAACAAAAATAGATAGGGCCCCAAGTAGCCTTACAGTTCTATCGTGCACCCCATCTATAGAGGCTAAAGTCCTTGAAGCAGGTGGTCAGGGTTCAAGCCCAACTCTGCACTTTGCCACATGTCATTTCCCACTCTCTCATCCCGGGTTTCCTTCTCTATCCACTGTCCTCCTCTACAACAAACGGAAACAGCTTTCCCTGCCAATCTGACTCAGTGTGTTACTACATCATTACTCACCCTGACTTCAATGAGCACATTCACACTCAGTGTTGTTTTTTTCTCTTAGCAGTGTTGCTAACAGGGGGCTACCTTGTTGCCTGATCAGGGGAAAAAAAAAAAATCTCAAGGCTTTTTATTTGTGTATTTCTCTGTAATTAAACACAGGTTTACCAATGCTGTTTATAATCCAAACCATTTTCTGATGGACCAAAAATGAACACTAATATATAATAGTTGACAAAATGAAAATATTATTACAAGTCGCTGGGGGAAGTTTTTAGGGAAGAAGCCGAGGCAGAGCTTACTTATGTGCGTACTGTGTTATTACATCTTTATATGCTAGGTTATGAGTTCATGCGGCTTGTATTTGGCAGTGGTGTTAAGTGTTCAGACTGCAACATGGAGAACTCATTATTCTACTCTGAAACTGTCTCCACTATTTGTATAGCTTGGCCAGTAATCACTTTTTTTTTTTCTACCACCACACGAGAGAGACCACATGAACAGGTCAGAGATCACTGTAGTACAAAAGGACGGGTGGAGACCAGATAAACCAATCCTGGCTCTGCTTTTCTCTCCACTGCTGTCAAACTGAAGTCAATCCTTCCAGTAGTATGAGGTTTACTACCATCTAGACAGTAACACATGTGAGAAAGACTGTGTGCTGCGTTACATGAGATCATAAAGTCAGGCGGCCCAAGACATACTACTCCATCTTACATCTGTGGCACAGTGTGTTTGTGCGTGTGTGTGTGAGACTGTCCAGCAGTTCCAAATATAGCTCGTCCACAGTTAGCTTTCACACAGAAACCCAAGGGCAAAAAGCACAAAGAGGAGAAGGCAGATACTATACGTGGACAAAAGCTCGGAGTGTCTATTTTAATGTGTTTGACTGGGAGCATGAGTAAAAGCCCACCCACTATGACATCATCTGTAAGTGCCACGCCACGACTTGATTCTGTGCCCTCTTTCCATTTGCGTCATTGCAGTCACAGGAGAAGACCAAGCCTCTCAAAACAAAGCTGCTTCTTCTTTCAAGAGTGCTGCTCGAGTTGTGCTCGACCATCTTTAATTCCTTTCATCCAGAGATCAGCTGAGTTACCGCACGCTGATAACGGACAATGTTTTGCTCACTGATCAAATTAAAACAGGAAAAAAAGAAAAGCCTGGCTGCCGACCCTTCCCCCCACCCCCTCTAACCACCCATGTATCCGCCCAACAAACAGTTCTCCATGGCAACCGGAAAAAAAAAAAAAATCACAATTGTAAACACATTCCTCTGAATGGGGAAGCAGATTTTTTGGAAACAAACCGAGCCCACGCTAAAACATTATGCATAACTGCCAAAGTCAGGGTTGTTGAATGTCTACAGACAGGCTTGAAGACCTTCGGCTCCATTTTAACTTATTTTAGGAGAACAAATTCTAGCTGAGATAAAAGCATGACTTCTCTTGATAACTGTTGCTTCTTATTTCCTTCTCTTAGAGCACTTGCAACACTTTCAGTCCTTAAAGAGAAATCCTTTTTGTGCCTCATTAAATATTCCACTGCTTTAAGAAGCTGTACCCATGTTGAGGGTAATAATTATTTAAATATTTTCTTCCAGAGGCAAAAAGGATGTTGTAAAAATATACATTTTTAAGGATACAAGGATTCACAGCTCCTCTAGGTAAGGAGACTTACACAACATGACAGAGGACACAGAATATACACTGTGCATAGATGTCAATGAACGTTGTAGTTGTAAGCGGAGTCTTGGATGTCTTTGTGTTGCCTCGTGATGGACAAATCTTTTTAAATAGTCTGTGAAGTTGTCAAGAAAGTTTTCTATCAGGCAGATTGCACATGTGTTTGTATTGCCTGTACCTCTGCATCTATACAACTTTGGCATGCTGCTGTTATGGGTTCAATGTGACAGTAGTAATAAGAAAAATCACAAAGATTCATTCCACTTCTGCTCACAAAGAACAAGGACGACTAAACCAACCTTGAGACATTTTAACTGTTAAAAATAATGATTTATTTCCCAGAAACTCTCTTCTGGTGTTTGCCGATATTCATTAAACACATGCACACTAACTAACTCAGCTGAGGTGCAGACCCTCAGTTTGTAGTCAGTAGAGAGCACTGTGGTGCAGCTGTTCCTTTTCATGGCGGGGGAAAGCGTGCGTATGAGCGTCCCAGGCACACCACAAAAACAGCCTTTGCACTTTGAAGTTTGATCCGAACACAAGCGAAGGGTCTGTGCACTACATCAATGATTAAACCTACTGAAAAATAAGTGCTCCTACCCCTATACAACCCCTTTTATTCAGGAGTTAGGCATCAAATTAACAAACTTCCTCTATTGGCCACTACAAAATGTGTCCACTTCTTTTTTGCCCTAAAACGAAAAGGTAATTTTGTTTTGCTTTGTAGGACTACTTTTGTGAATATTCGGTAGCTGTACTTTGGATTTGGAAAACTGTAGGGGCAGAGCTCTGTAATGATTTAGCTTGGGATTAAGATGAGGATCTTCTCTCCTCAGGCTTTTATGTGATGGACAGAAGCAATTACTCCTGTTCGATATTGATTTTCCACATAAAGCTTGGCTGAGAGATCTTAATGGCCTGTGGATTCATGCACACTTGCAGGGATCCAATACTGTAAAGATGTTAGGAGTGAAAATATGTGGTTGATATTTTATCTGGGTTTGACAATGTATTCAGAGTGGTAACATGTGAGAGTCTTTAGCAGAAATATACCTCCCCAGAATAAGTCTACATTTTCAACAACAAGCAGATGCAGTTGGAAAGGTTTCATAGTGATAATGCCACGCCAATGTCTGACTGCTCCACACAGCTCAGACGACGTTCACTCTGGCTGAATGGCATGACTCTTTCTACTGAGAATGCCTCCTCTCCACCACCCGGCACCCTCCCCCACCTGTCACACTGCTGACAAATAGGAGTGCCTGAAAATAAAACCACCCCCTCCTCAGCTCTAACAGCTCCCGTCTTCTTCCTATACATCACATCCCCTCTTTTTCAAAAAACTACCCACAGTGCACTGCAGCTGCAGCAGCCCATAATGGCTTCTCTTTGAACCTTGAACTTTGAGCTGAAGAGCATATGCCACTCTGTCATATTATACTCAGTGCATGGCTTGTTCAAACTGTGAATTTGTAGGCCCTATGCAAAGAGTGACTGAGAGCCATGTTGTATTTATCTGCCCATTCATTCGAGTGCATGAATCATCCAGAAGAAAAGTCCATGACTCATGGGTGTTCTATGTGAAACCATGTGTTTTTGTAGCTCATGTGGAGATGGAGCAAGCTTGAAATGCTCAGTGATATAACACCTGATATCTTCAGGGCTGCCACACAAAAAAAGAATCAATGAAACCAGAGCATTTGAAAAGAACGGATGCAGCACGAATCCAGTTTAGAGCCAGATCAATCCAGTGGATTCAGTGAGAAAGGGTATTATGGGCTGGCACAAATAATATATAAATGGATATATGAAGATAAGAGATTGCAGTTTGAAAGCAAGCAAGCAAGCAAGCTAAATAACTACAGTAACATTGTAGCCACAGGTGAGCTGCAGGAAGGTCACTGGAAATCGCCTGTGAGCGGTTGTGACGTACAGGAAACGAAAGGGAAAAAATGAACAGCTTATAAAAAACAATAATGCAGTCAACTGTATGATTATCAACGAGTTAATATATGAGCAGCAGCTGTTGAAAGAAACTACTTTGTGTCTTTCACTAGCTAATGTTACTGCTAACTAAAGCTAAGTAGCTGGCTAACGCTAGCTGTCATCCGGGGGGGGAGGTTTGGCTCTTTTCTTACCCCCTTTGCAGGGCGTCCTGTGCTGGCTGTGCTGGGCGCGGTAGCCCTCGATCACCTCCCACTCTCCGTTATCCCGCCTGATGGGGAAAGACACGCTCAGGACGTGATTGCAGGGCTTGATGATGCGCAGGATTCCCCGCACACGGTTCCTCTTCTGCTCGGGGCTCTCCCTGGTTTTCAGGTCCTCCACCAGCTTGTCTTCAACGATGGAGGCGCCGCGGTCGAAGAAACCCTCGACCATCTTGAAGAAGTTCGGGTCGTCGGGCTTGTCCGCGGCGTCGGCATAGTGGCGGACCCGCATCAGGGACGAGGACGCCGGGAGAGCGGAGTCCACGCACCCGGAGGCCAGGGCAGTACCCGCAGAGCGGCTCAGCAGCTCCCCGAAATACCGATACATGACTGAAACTATGTAACCGTGTAAACCAAGTGATAAACAGGCAACACGAAAACAAGGACGATGGGGGGGTGACGACAGGAAAAAGGGGGGGTAGAATGAAACGACACAGCAACTCCTCACCGTGTCCCGTCCTCTGGCCGAGTGGGGAATGGCATACTGTGTCAGTTTGCTTTAAAAAGGCAGCACCTACGGGGGCTCCTCAGGACCTCGGGACTCACGCGGAAGAGGAAGGACCCACCCACCGAGGCTCGCGCTCCTTCCAAGTTACTGACAGCGCGCGCTCCCGAGTTTGTTCCGTTATTTTTTAAACACAAGAAATTTTTAAATATGAAAGTAAAACTTAACTAGCCTACTTGTTTATTTATATGGTTAAAGAATAATTTCGCATAATTATTATTATTATTATTATTATTATTATTAATAATAATAATAATAATAATAATAATAATAATGATTAATTATTATTATTATTAATAATTATTATTATTAATAATAATAATAATAATAATAATAATAACTTCCGGTGGCGTCAGTTTAAAATCAAAATAGTCAAAGCTGGACCAAAACCAAAATGGTGGTTTGCATTGTTGCAAGGCAAGGCAAGGCAAGTTTATTTCTATAGCACATTTCAACAATAAGGCAATTCAAAGTGCTTCACACAAGACATCAAAGGCATCATGACAGAGGAAAGAAAAGAAACATTAAAATAGCACATTAAAAAAATAAAGAAAATAAAGAAAAAATAATAATTACGAGAATTTTTATATTCTGTCAGACCAGTGGTGTCCAAACTTTTTTTCTTGCGGGCCAAAATTGTCATGTTAGAATCCACAGGTTTTGTTTTTTAAAATATAGTTGAAAAAATAGTAAGGCTTTGTAGATCCGAATCAAAAGGCTCGCTAAAGAAACCCTTTAATAAAAGGAAATCAAATATTTTGATTTCTTCGTTCTACTTTATTTGTTTTTTTCCTCAGAATCAAGCCTGTAACGTGGTTCATTTTTTTGCATTCTGCATTTAGCTCAGGTCATTAAATGGTTAAACAACAGTCCGCTTGTTTGCAAAAACTTTGCATACGTTTTTTTTCATAGTTTACAAAAAAAATGTGGAAAATAGTAAAAGCTGTATATTTTAAAAAAATAACATGTTACTGAACATTTTCTATTTTAGGAATATTGTTCAGCCCTTGTTAACATGAAAAAGAAAAATAAGATAATGTGCCAATCTTAATCAAGGCCTCGGGCCAAAATCTTCTGATTCTTCATTTGAAGTCACGGGCCGCAAAAAATCCCCTCAAGGGCCGCAAATGGCCCTCGGGCCGCACTTTGGACACCCCTGTGTTAGACCCTTACGGTCTATGGTTAGACCCTCAATATGATAAGAAAATGATTAGCCTATTGTTTGATAAGGAATTTGACATGTATTTATAGGCTAAGAATGAATAAAGATGCCCTCAAGTTACAAGGACGTTAGATTTAGCCTAAAGACATGCTAATCTTAATTAATAGTTCATCATTTCTTAGAAATAGCCTATGCTGATTTGCATTCCTGCCCAAGATGAAATATAGAGTTAAAGATTCTAGTGTCCCTATGTAAACCGAAGAATGCAACCAGCCTAGCCTAGCATGATGAAGGGGGGATGGAAACAGCTAGCCTGGCTCTGTACAAATGGCCTTCGGCCGACTGCACAAAAATCAAAACATTAAACCTTCTAGTTTCTTTTATGGATATAAAAAGGTTGTATAGTAGGCCTACTCTGTGGTTACCAGTTGTTTCAAAGCTATGCTAAAATAAAATATCTGGTCTTGGCTATAGTTTCATATTCTCAATAAAGACTTAGAGCAGTATGAATTGAGAAAAAAACACACCTTAACCTCTCCATATTGGGACATTAAGAAAGCATGACTTTTAAGATCCAACAACCACCTATCAGCAATATGAAAATGTTAACAAACTTATTGCATTAAAGATATTTTCAGATCATGAGAGATAGCCTACTTTAAAACTGGTGTAGCCTGTGTTTAGTCAATAAATAATTCAGTTTGTAGGAACATAGCCCAAACCGTTAGATAGATGTGCATCAGTGTAGTCATTCATTAGCTTTTGTACAGCGTTTTGTACTTTGTGGTTTGTTCAAAGGATCTGTGTGTGGTGTGCTGCCATCAGCAGTTTTTGGATCTGTCGAGTGAATGGCAAAGCTATGAGTGAAAAGACAGAGTCAGGTGGGAGATGTTGTAAAAAGGCCCATTGTGCTGGCAGCAGTCATTAACCACCATCATTGGTAGCAACTGTTAATGAGGGGGATCAGCTGTTGATGCACAGCTTGTGTTTTTGAGCGCAAATAGCTTACTTTACTACTGACAGCTTCCATCTAAATATATCCATAACTGCCATAGTAATGCCTTTAAGAGGCTTGCTGTCGGTGCAAGATTTATACAATGAAATTACCGACGTGTTGATGTGGTTGAAATGTTCACTTACTCGATTAGAAAAACATTTGGGAAACTAAACACAAAGTGCTGAAGAGGTATAATAGTATTTGTTTCCAATGAACTGGAATATCTGACCTTAATGAAAGCACTAGATAAAGAAAATAAGGTATCATCAATACTAACATTCGTTCTGAGGTGCATGTGAATGTGACAATCCATCCAGTGGAAAACAACAATCTCCAAACAACTTCACCTTCCTCCACAGCGCTTTACGCCTTCGTATTCACACACTGCATCTGCTACAGTGTCGTGGTCCGCTTTGAACTTGCATTGTGTTTTCATTCTTCCTCTAAGAACCAGGAATGTTCGCAAATGTTGCCCTAATCAACCTTATAGATGTTGACAAGTTTTACCAGAGAAATATTCTTTCTATAGTTGACCTGCAAGTGCCTCTAGACAAAAAGTGAGGGGATCTGTGAACCATGAATATCAGTATACATTTTTATGGTAAACAGTGGTTGATGTATTTCAGTCTGGATCTGTGGCCCATCATATTGAAATCACATTTTCATTTAAAAAGAAAAAAGACAATTTCCTCTCAAAATAATTGGTTCTGACTTTCTGAACACTAATTCTGCAGAGTGTCATGATTTGGTATTATTTAGATTTGTATTTTCAGCGTTTCTTTATGTTCTAGTGTGTTTTCGCCAGTCTTGAGTTCTGTGTGTCCTCAGTGTTTCTTGTATTCCTGCCTCTGTGTGTTTCCCAGTGTGATTGCCCTGATTGTCCTCACCTGTGTCTTGTTAGTCTTACCTGTGTCTGGCTATTTAGTCTCTGTGTGTCTTCCCTTCCGTGTCAGTTGATTGTTGTAAGTTGCTAGTGTTTCTCAGTGCTTGTCAATTTTTGGGATTTTCTCAGTTTGGACATTTTTGATAGATAGTTTTAGTTTTTGCCTTTTTGTTTAAATAAATAATTTTTGGTTTCTGCACTTGGGTCCACCTCCCTTGTTTTACACACCGAACCGTAACACAGAGGGCCCTTGAGGGAAATTTGAAGGTGCATTTCATTGCATAGAGTTGAATATCACAATTTTCATGTTCAAATCAAATCAATAAAACAACTTCTAAGGCCTCACATTATGTATTGTATTTTCTTGATACACATTTATAAATAGAAACTAAAAGTGGTGTTGCATGGACAGGCTGCTTAGTTAGTCTAGATGTTTGTGTGTGTGTTATGGTGCACAAATGTGGGTGCATGAACATTTTACAAGCAATTACAGTATATATGTCACACATGTCCAATTGACACGGTGTAATTTAGGTCAGCAGGTCATTCATGGTGTGCTTGTGTCTGTTTTTGTGTGTGTGAATGGGGGTTTGGTAGGAAGCATATCAGAGACAGCTGGGACAAGGTAGGGGGATAAATGTGTGTGTGTGTGTGTGTGTGTGTGTGTTTTGTGGGAGATGGGGGAGGGGAAAGAGGGTGAGTCAGTCCCACTGAGCTGAGAAGGAAGAGAGGAATTTTGACTCAACATAGAAGCAAGGTATCATGGGTTTATTCAGCAGGTCAGCCAAAGGTTTGCCACTGAGCACCAATCAGTGCATTGCCCTGGTCCAGATAGAAATATTTAAATTTGACTTTTTTGCATGAAATCCTTTCTTGATATTCATTGTCCCCACAGGATGAATCAAAAGGACTAGTGGTCCCATGATTATCGGTCTGTGATCAAAAAAAATGTTTAAAATATTGTTGTATCGAGTGTCATATCTAAACTGTTTTGTTGAAATAGACCAATATTTTCCAGAAAAAAATAATTGTCCACAGAAGATGCATCCTAATAACTTTCGCCATGCCCGACATTTATCTGGATTCTACGACGGACGATTAGGGCCATGTTACATTTTTATTTTTTTTTAAATTTCGAGATTAAAATCGTAAATTTACAAGATTAAAGTCGTAAATTTACGAGATTAAAGTCGTAAATTTACGAGGTTAAAGTCTTAAATTTACGAGGTGAAACTCATAAATTTTACGAGAATAATCTTGTAAATTAACGAGTTCGAGACCAGCCTATACGCGAAAATGAAAGTAGAACTCTTAAAGTATTTAAAGAATACAGTCACAACGACTGTATTCTTCTTTAGTCTATATCAGAAGAGCAGCAGCATCCTGTTCTCAAATCATGTTCTTGTTACTTTAGTAAAGGTTTTACTAATAAGGCAATAGGCTACTTCCTTGTGTAGTCAGTAAACAACAGTTAGTTCAAGAGAACTTTTCACTTCAACTCTGCACATGAGATACTTTAACAAGGCAGACAAGTGCAGATAACAGACACAAATAGTTGTGTTTGGGGCTTTACTTTAGCAAATATGAAACTACACATGCTTTTGGCACATCATCATCTTCACATTGTCCTTGAAAGATCAGGACCCTTAAAAGATGCTGCAAGAAACTGTGGCTTTTCCGAAGAAAGAACCACACTGACTTGGAGAAAGTTGTCTGCAGAGGAAAAGACATTAAGAGTTCTACTTTCATAGCGCAGGCTGGTCTCAAACTCATTACTTTACAAGAAAAATGTTCTTGTTATATTGGTGATCCAAAATATAATGCCAAGATTTCTGACTTGCTCACTGTATTTCATGGACATTAATAGCACTATCTGCTATATTACCTGCCACTGTGCATAAGCTGAAAGCAAAACTCATCTTTATTCGAATATATGGGTGAGCATTCACAACACTCTCATGCAGCAGTTCCCATCTTTGTGCTTATATGGCAGTGCATCAGTGTCCACTGACAACAGCTAAGATAGCTGGGAACTTGCCCAACACTGCATTCATTGCATGTTCAGAGTATTTCACACAAACATGTATGTGTGAACATTGACGCAGAGTCTTTATGAAGGCCCTGACCCGGCATTACACCTGTGGACTCTGTACAGAAGATAAGATTAGATGAGTTCCCCGGGAGCAGGTACACATACACATGCTTAAACAGAGGTACAAACGCATGATTGCTCAATGTGAAAAGAAAGCATCTAATAAATAAACAAGTGCACAGGTTTGATGCAGCGAAATGTTGTGAACATCCTGCATTATCCGTTTGAGGGTGGACAAAAGAATCGATAGTATCTGTGTTGTCCATTTCCACTGGCACGAAGTCAAAGCTCTGTTTCACTATAGCTAATGCAGTATTGGAGGGGCGTATCTCCCCATTGTTCTACCTGTGTACCAAAGGGCACATATAGCTTTTTATTGTCTACATGCTGATATCCTGATCACACGCTCAGATGAAGCGGCTGCACAACTTTATTGTCTGAAAAAACAGAGAGAGAGAGAGAGGGTGAGATGGTATCTTGATCGCATTTTTACAAGCATTAAGTTGCTCTTTATGCTGTTCTTAAACATCATCCCCCCCCCCCCCTTCCCCCCCGACAGCTGACTTCTTCTCTGAAGTTGCTTTGGCTTACTAAACTCTCTCAAGTAAATCTTTTTCAAGTGTGGCCAATCTTTCAAAGTCACAGCCCCAACACTTATTCACTACACCATAAAACTCTAATCAATGAAAGACAATAATTGCAATAAAGCGTCTGCATGAAAACTCCAGCGCTTCATTGACTTCAATCACTATTCCGGTGTTTTCCTGTTTGTGTGCCTTCTGTTTATCTTTAATCATATTACCCCCTCGCACACGCCTCCTCCTCTCCCCTCTGTGTTTTGCTCCTTGCACTGACACACACTGATTTATCACGGTCCTGTTTCAAAGGCTGAGCAGCGTCCAGTCATTGGCTGAACGCCTGACAACACCCACCCAACCAGAGGGGTGTGACTTGGGGGGGGGGGGTAAAGATGGACTAACAACAGCCTGTTCAGACAGGTCACATGTTGCTTTCACTGGAAAGCCATGTTTGAGTTTGGAGGATCAGGGTCCGTTTCCTGTTTTTTTGTGTGTCTCCTCCTTAATTATGAGAACTCATGCTCGTAAATGAAACCCCTGAATCAACCCCCATGAACTCTTCCACCTCTTTCTCTTTCGCCCTCTGAGCCTCAGAGTGGGTCAAACTGGAGCGATAAGGACATGCAGGGACACAGAATGTCAAGATGACTGCCAGGGTCACCTTGAAATCCAACAAGGTCACAACATAACAAGGAATGACGGCTCAAAAAATGTCCTTAAGACTAGTTAATGAAGTACAACTGTGAATACAAAAAAAGGTCCAAAAGTGCATTTTGTGTGTTCTTTAGAAATCTTGGTGAATGATTTCTGAGGCCGAGTTAAGGCTTAAATTTGGATGTGACTCAATAATGAATGAAAATGCAGATGGTCACATGGTCTGATAAGAAGATGTACTTTTTTAGAATATAGGGGAAATTCCATTTTACACTCTGTTGTTTGACATGTTACACTCACACAGGCTGAAATACACACTCATGCACAAACAGGATCCTCTGAACATGCACTAATGGAGAGATGTCAGAGTGAGGGGGCTGACCAAGGAGAGTGCGCTTGAGGGAGGGGGATTCAGTGACCTGCTCAAGGACACCACGGCAGTGATCAGGAACCTCTCCAGCTACCAGACCAATTTCCAGATTTGATCCGCACCAGGTCTCAAACCAGCAACCCTCTAGTTCGCAACCCAAATCCCTGCAGCCTGAGCTATACTGCCGCTCCAATTCACAATTAATCTTTATCTACTTTAAAGAATAATAGACAGAATACAAAGTTAACATTTAGCAAGAACTTTACATTTAAGATCAAAGAAGAAATTCAAATTATTCAATAAAAAAATATAAACTTCTAACTCTATTTTTGGTGGTTTGTATCTAAAAAAATCTATCACTGGATCATCGTGTTCCATACACAAGCGTGGCACTTCATTAGTTAATCATCTTAAACGGACTTTTAATCTACAAACTTCATCGTCCTGACTTGTAAAAATGTCTCCAATCTGTGTCTTCAGCCTACAGCACAATGCCACTCTAACACTACGAACGACCGGCATTCTATCACTACTAAAGGCCCTAGGGGTCATTTTGACTGTTTACGAATTATTTGCATATCATTTCAATAATCAATATCAAATTTAAGACTAAATGGATCTGTAATGTTGTGAAAGGTATAATAAACTTCAGGACACAAACATTAAATTCTAATGAATTTGAAATTTTAATAGTTTATCGAAAACCACGGAAACAGCAGCCGGCGTTTTTTGCCAGCTGAATGATTTCTGTATCATTCTCAGGTTCAATCTCAGAGCCAGTGTCAGATGAAGTTTCGAGAGACCAGGAGACATCACTTTCCGTATCCGAACCTGCGCCTCCATCAGACTCTGCCTCATCAAGGCTCTGGAGCCTCTGTGGCAGCAATCCTCCTCCTTTCTGACATTTCATTCTATTCTGTTCTAAATCAGATCCTAATTTACTCTATTCTGCCTTTTCATTGTTGCTTAATTCAAATGTATGTCTTCTATTCTTTCTATATGGTTTTAGGCGGGTAAGCTTTCTTTCCACCTTGGCAACAATAGTTGCTAGGCAACGGTCCTGTAGTTACATAGGTTTTATTTTAAGTAAGAATTAAAAAACAGTCAAAATGACTGCCTTGGTCGTTCTAGTGTCTAATAACAGATAATAATTTAAACTTCAAGAAGTCGTCCAATCAACATGACTGATTGGTGTTTGTGTTAGTGAGCTCACTTAACACCAAGAGAGAAAAAAGGGAACGGCTAACCAGTAGCGGAGCGAGTGTGGGGGCAGAAGGTGCGGCCGCCCCGGGCCCACTGTTGTCTCAAGGGGCCCACTTTGAGCCAAATTTAACCTGCATTTTGTTATTTAGTTGAATTTTCGAATAAAGTTGGTTTGACTAGGTCTGAGTCTCTATTTTCTTTTGCCGCAATCAAGACACACAATGTATTTTGTAGAGCAGAGAGGGGTCCCCCTCCACTGCCAAGGGGGTTCTCAACTTCGGCAGCAAACAGCACCAGCAGGGTGCTGTGGCCTGTTTGTAATGTCACTGATTCCACCCCAAAGCAACAGTGCTGATGAAAACCTGTAAAACTGTAATATTTACAGTCTATGATGAAAACTTCATTGGTAAGTTGTTTCATCATACACTTAGAGTCTTTTGTTTGTGGCTGCATGTGTTGTAGACCGCCGTGTCTGCTTGGTTATCGTTTTTGTTGTCGTGTGTGGGTTGATTATGTGTGATTTTATTATATAGTCCATTTGGCTGGACGGGCGTCCAACTTCACTGAATGTCAAACTGTTGTTGCCTTCTTTAAGTCTGCTTTACTTGTTTAATAGAAATAATTGGTCAAATACGCGCACAGACATATCAGCACTTGTGCTGCTTAAATATCAGCAGGTCACTCACTGTTTAATGAAAAGTCCCTGTCACTGTAATAGCACCCATTGTAATCCGTAGCGCCATTTCTCTTCGTCTCGCCCTGTCTTGCATCTCCATACAGCTGATACTGAACCATAAATACTATACTATATTACTATAGGCTACAACATATGCTATATAGCCTATAGACAGTTTAAGGGCCCACTATAGGTCCCTGCCTGCTCTGCAATGAGCCATTAGCCTGTGGCTAATTCATAAAGGACTTAATACATTAAAGAAGAATAACAAGAGAGATCTTATCCAGCCTTTACAACACTCATAAAAACATAAAACAAAAGGGGAGGATCAGATCAGATCTAACACCACAGATCAAGCACTGTCATCTGTAAGGAAATCCGCCGCAGCAGCAAAACAAGCCGAAGATAAAGTGCTTCAAAGTGCTCTATAAACATCGGCACTGTTGCAAAATGTAAATATCCTGCAGCGTGGACCGTCGTGCTCTCTTAGAAATGAAGAGAGGTTAAAGATAAATGCTTTTATAAATGTTTTCTGTGGGATTGGGTTTGTTCAAGGCTAGGATTTGAATCTCTTCTTTGAGATTTTCAAATCAGATTTTTATTTACAACAACATTATGATCCAAGGAGTTACCACATGTTGACAGTCATTAAATATTTGAGGTTTTTTTTTAGGATTTGACCTCTTAGATGTGAGGTTTTTACTGAAAGTCAGTATAGTCACCATTTACTTTTTACTTGCATACATATACTATTGTTTTAATTTGATTTATTTCAATAACTTAAAAATTGTTGAACAAATTATGAGCGTAATTTACACTTTAACAAATGAATTGCAAAGTTGGTCCAGGAGTCACCCTCTGCATTTATCAAGACAGCATACGTGATAAACAGTGTTGTTGTACATTAACAAAACAATCCTGAAGCCCATTCAGTTATCTTGATGCCAAACTGAACTTCATATTTAGAAAATTCTGAAGTTTCTGAGAAAAGATGAAAACTTCCTGACCACAGTAGATATCAGAGATTTCCACAGTTCCCAACCCTTCATCATTATAGCCTTCCTGTACAACATGATGTCCTCTCAAAGGGTTCACTCGTGGTGCATAAAGTGGGCTGAGAGGCGGTTGTTGTCCTATCACCATTTTTAGTTTTCCACATATTTCCATCCAAAATTATTGCATTTTTTTCACACTACCAAAGACTGAGAGAACGTATTATGGTTCTAGTATTGCTTTTTCATTTGTGACAAGTTGGGGAAGCTCCTTTTGTGAAATTAAGACAAGCATGTTGAGAAATATGAAGTTATTGCGTTGCATCTCCTTATATCATTTACACCTTGACATCCTGGAGGACAACATCAGAACTTCTCCTCATGTTTCTTTATCTGTTGTCACCTTCAGCAGTGCACATCACGATGTTCTTCATGAAGAACTCAGAATAAAACCTTGATTCAAAATGTTCATGCTTCGTTTGATCCAGGAAGAATGGTTCCAACGTGAGAGAACCGCTCAGGAGAAGTGAGGATAAAGTGCCCGACTCAGAACTCTTTGTAAAAATCCTCGGTAGGTTTACTGATCTCTTAGGGATTCAAACGTTTTCAAGTCAACTAAGATCAGGTACCTTGCCCTCTACTGATAAACCTGAGTTGTTTGTTGAACTAATTTGTTTTTCACTGGGCATCAGAAAGATTTGCAATTTAAAGAGTCATTTTTTTACAGACTGTGGTTTTATATCTGGTAAAGCAAATCGATTACCAATCTGCTAAGAAAACATTTCCCCGTTCTGCTAGTCCAAATGTACACGAAGGTCTTTAAAGGTTGTTTAAACAGTATGAGGCCATGTCCAAAGCTCAAAAGAAATAAGGCCACCTTGTGTTTTGTTTCACACTGTCCACACCTCTCTCACCAACCTGGGCGGACATTCTCTTATATTCTAAACATGCATGTGCAGTTAAGTCTGTGACAAATGAGGCCTACACCTCAGCGGCAAGGAAGTGTGGACAACAGGGACGTGAGGAATACAAAAGACAAATCCTTCCTGCGTCTTATCCAATCTCCCCAATTTCATTTTTCTTTTGTAACAAAAATATGGGTAGGGTCTTGTACCTGCTCTTTTGTTAAGCGCCTCGAGATCACATTTGTTATGAATGATATAAATAATGATTGATTGATTGATTTTGTGAAACTGAACTGTTAATGAACCTTGAATAAATTGAAAAGTGTAAATAAAGGTTCAGTTCAAGCTACTTTTTAAAGACATGATAATTTTCTAAATATTTTAAAGATATTGTGCCATGTGCAGGTACATTTTGATTTATTATCCCAATTTAACAAGACCTTCTTTTTAAAAGAGGTTAAAATGAGGTTGAATGAGAATCAGTCAACTGCGGTTAAACTTGACTCCTGGATGCATCACAAAAAAAACTTCAGAAACCAACACAGACAGAAAGCAACTCAAACAGTAAAATGATTTATTGTAACTGTCAGCAGAATTTGTCCATTTGTCTCCTCACAGCCCCCTCTAGTGGAGGCCCTGATGCCAACGTCAATGTCTGCCCTTTTTAATGAAGTTAGAGGAGTTAAAACATCAAATAAGATTCTTTTGAGGGGGCTATTTATGCATTTATTTTTTTTAGAGACAGTGGATAGAGTCAGAAATATGGGAGAGAGAGAGAGAGAGAGAGAGAGAGAGAGAGAGAGAGAGATGACATATGGGAAAGGAGCCACAGGTTGGACTGGAACCTGGGCCCGCCACAGTCTCCCCACATGGTGCACTAACCACTTAGGCAAAACAAGCTTTTGCAAGAATTTATATATTAATTAAAATTAGGAAATTAGTGTTTTGTTTTCAAAGACAAATTTGACTTATTTTTCTTAACATGTTATGAATAATACTCTTGATCCAAATGTTTTTTTTTACCATGAAAGTGAGAGTTTGGAAACAATTCTCCATGTGGGAGAAAATGAATTATTTATTCAAAATGATGTAATGATTTTTATTATGTAAATGATGTGTGTTTTAAGTGTGTTTAATTGTTTTAAATGTGCTTCCTCGTTTAAATATGTTACCTTGAGTTTTAAACATACGCGTGCAAGTGAAAATCCAAGACACATTTCTGCCTTTGCATCCAGATGTAGACAATATGTTTCTGTTCTACTAAAGATAACTTCATAAATGATCAACACTGCCTGTTTTCGTTTAGGGTTTTTTTTGCATGACTTTCATTTAGATTGTCTTCTAATTTCATTATGATTGTTGACTTGATAAGCCCGTTGAAGTGAAACTAGAAATATTTTTTCCTTTGTGTCAGTGTGAGAGTCAAGAGGCCAAGAGGTAAAAAGTTGAACAAGTTCCCACGAGAACTTTCCTGCAGAGTGTCTCTATTCAGGAAGCTGTGGTTTTGACTTGCGTCTGCTCACATCTCTTCATCAGCAGTATGCATATCTAACTATATTTACTGTGTGTGTGTGTGTGTGTGTGTGTGTGTGTGTGTGTGTGTGTGTGTGTGTGTGTGTGTGTGTGTGTGTGTGTGTGTGTGTGTGTGTGTGTGAGTGTGTGTGTGTGTGTGTGTGTGTGTGTGTGTGCATTGTTGTGGGTATGATTGTATGATTGTGTGTGTGTGTGTGTGTGTGTGTGTGAGTGTGTGTGTGTGAGTGTGTGTGTGTGTGAGTGTGTGTGTGTGTGTGTGTGTGTGTGTGTGTGTGTGTGTGTGTGCATTGTTGTGGGTATGATTGTATGATTGTGTGTGTGTGTGTGTGTGTGTGTGTGTGAGTGTGTGTGTGTGTGTGTGTGTGTGCGTTGTTGTGGGTATGATTGTGTGCGTGTGTGTGTGTGTGTGTGCATGTGTATGTGTTTGTATGATTGTGTGCGTGAGTGTGTGTGTTTGTGTGTGTGTGTTTGTGAGAGTGTGTGTGTGAGTGTGTGTGTGTGTGTGTGAATGTGTGTGTGTGTATGATTGTGTGTGTGTGTGTGTGTGTGTGTGTGTGTGAGTGAGTGTGTGTGCATGTGTGTGTGTGTATGATTGTGTGTGTGTGTTTTGTGTGTGTGTGTATGATTGTGTGTGTGTGTGTGTGTGTGTGTGTGTGTGTGTGTGTGTGTGTGTGTGTGTGTGTGTGTGTGTGTGTTGTGTTTTGTCCATGTCTGGGATTGACAGTCAGATGTAACCCCTCGTGTCAGGTGGCTCAGAAGGAAACCCCACAGGATGTAAAGTCAGGTCTCTGAGAGGTCAGAGAAAAGTCAAACTGCCTTTCTCTCACCACTCCCCGTCAACCGTCTGTCAACCACCGTCTACACCTTCACAGCTTCCACTTTCATTCACAGAGGGAAGTCATGCTACTGCAAACATAATGCGAAACAAATATGACCGTGTGTGAAGTAAGACATTTAAAATACCGCGTTGTGATACTTGCTTGAATTTGTTCATGAAAATTGGTTTTGAAATCTACAATATGTCCCTGAGGTTTGGTCGGAGTAGACATTTTTGACCAGTTAGAAATGAAGAAACGTTGATGAATGACAAACAGACAGACAGTTTTTAGATCTAGAAGATCACATTTTTTAATAAAAGTAAAATCAAAGAAAAGACAGAGGTAGAGAGGATTGATGTTTGTTTCAGACGGTGTTATTTTGGACTCCAGTTTCAGCTCAGATATCTGGAGACAGTCTGGTCCACAGAGAGCTGCAGGGACGGCTCCTCCACACCACTGTGAGACACACAGTAATACAACATTCAGCTATTTACATGTCATTATGTGGATAAAGGTCAAACGTCGACAGAAGGCCTCAAAACTGCTTTCCTGAGGTTAGTTTGTGGGACGTTTTAAAAATCCATCAAGTGATTTACCTTTGTTCAGACGTTTTTTACCAGCCGCTGTTAAACAAAGAAATCCAGCACCTAATCAACAATACATAAAACAATGAGGCCCCGTTTCCGTCAAGCCGCCAGGTTTAGTTCAGCACAGTTTGACAGGGTTTGGTACGGTGAACGCGGATCTTGCTTGCGTTTCCGCAGCCAACCCTTACACATCCCTACATCACAGCAGAGAAACGTATTCAACAAAGAAGAAGAACGCGACACAGTAAACAAAGCTCAAAGATTCTTACGGCGTCTCCGAGATCAAAATCAAAAACAGTCTTGAAAATGCTTTCTCCAAATTCACGGGATAATCAAACACGGTATGTTTTGTGTTTGTCCTTTATTACCGCTGTCACACAGAAAGGGATTCTTTCAACCAATCAACGGACTGCAGCGGGTCTGAATCCAGCCTTTAGGCACCCCAACAACCTGGACTGGTGGCCGGTCAACCTCAGGGCTGACAACCAGTCACACTCACATTCACACCTATACGTTGCAATTTAGAGTCACCAAGTCTTCTGGTATGTTGTCAAATATGTTGAGTTATGTGGTTTTATTTTGCTGCGCGCTGTATTTTTTATTAGGCTGTATATTATGTAAAATACGTTTAAATACACAGTTGTTGAGACTTTTAGGGGGAACTCATCGACCAAACAGCCATTCACAAGTGAAGGCCACCAAACTTTCTAAAGATGGTTTATCATGTCTTAGCGTTTACCTGAGCACGTAGGTAACACAGAGGATGCAGAGCGGGTGGTGGACACCGGGTCTGGACTTGGAGGGTCTGACGCTGGGGATGACGGCGCTGTGAGTCTCCACCCAGACGTAACCTCCGCCTTTCACCAGCATCCTGTACTTCCCGCTGACGGACTGAGTCTTCACACACACTGCAGAGAGAGAGAGAGAGAGAGAGAGAGAAAGAGAGAGGGAGACATGAAGCTGCTTATTGGCAGGTGTGTGATGATGTGTGTGTGTGTGTGTGTGTGTGTGTGTGTGTGTGTGTGTTCATAAATACCTACCGTTCATGTGATTTTTAGTCAGACATTTTGCGTCCAGTGTGTGACACAGTGCATAGATGGAGCGGCCCATCAGCTCATCGGGGGCGTAGCCTAACAGCAACGTTACTCTGTAAAAACACAAAGTCTGAATTTGACTCTGGAATGAAACAGGCTGAGTGCAGAGTAAGCTCTTTTCAAAGACCACCAATTTGACTTATTCAGCAGCAACCACAAACACATCCAAGGTCTGCTGATATAATGAAATCACATGTCTTAAATGAAATAAAAAAGGGGGAAGGAAAAACAGGAGCAAAAAAGAGCAGTTAAATTCTTGAGTACTTTTTTCTGTGATCCTTGTAACACTAAATTAACGTTTGATTTTTTTGTGTCTGATTTAGTAGCCCTAAGCGGACAAGCACGCATACATTTTATATACTCTATTTTCCTGCAATAAGTTCTTTCAGTAGTTTTCTCGAGATCTTGATTAATTTCTCTAGTTGTCTTGCGATTAAAAACTCTTGCTTTTCATGTGATAGTGGATTCACTTCTGTCGTTTTCTTGAAAACTCTCTGGATAGCAAAACTGATTTTCCGCTGACATCGGAAAAATGAATCTCGAGATGACAAAGCTTTTTTACTTGGATCATTTTCTTGTGCTCTAGAAAACAAAACAAGTGGCACAAAGCATTTTCCCAGGTGAGTAAAACATATTTCTATGTTGGGTTTGTGTGCTTTTTGTAAACTCTGAGTTTGCGGACGCATACTCCACAAGTCCAACTTTAATGTTGCATTAGACGCTTTCCTTCCATGTACATCACTAGAAAGAGGGGGATTTGATTTGAAGCATTTATATGAACAACGTGTGGAGGCAGGTCAAACTGACTCTTTATCATTGAACCAGCAGAGCAAAATACAGAGAAGCATAAGCTGAATAAGAAAGATTTTTCTTCATGATTTCATAACTTCTTAAAGTGCAAAATGTTTTAAAAAAAACATCCTCCTAATATGAAATTGAAGCAAACATACAGGGTGGTCTGTATTCTGTAATAAACGACATCTCCCTTGTATGCATGTGTGCGAAGTGTGTGTTTGTGTTTGTGTGAATCACCTCTGGTCACAGAAAGTGAACCTCATGTCCATGCTGTGCTGACTGGTGAAGGTGTGTGTGCTGAGGAGTTTGTGTGAGAGCGGCAGAGGCTGGCAGGTCAGCAGCAGGCAGGAACCAGAAGACAGGTTCAGGCTCACCTTCACTTGGCCCTGACAGTGGAGAACCTGGACAGAGAGAGAGAGAGAGAGAGAGCGAGACAGAGAGAGAGAGAGAGAAAGTGGGGGACATAAAGTTAACAGAATAATGTATTCGTTTTTCTGCATCATGAAGTCCTGAACGTTCAGCAGGAGGGGCGAAGAGAAGTGTGAATTTTAGTTTCAATTCCTCTTGTTTCTTACTAACCTTCCACGTAGCTGACTTCAGGTTGGTGCTTCTTCCTCTGTGCGTCAGAGCGCTTTTTACCCTCATTACAAAGTCCCTCTTCCCACCGAACAAAATCTCCTCTAAAAAAAAAAAAACACAAACAATTTAGAAAGCTGCATGGATAAACCTGTTAATACCTGCACGAAACGACAACCCAGACTTAACTAGACAAGCACAACCAATGGTGCTACAATCTCTCTCTCTCACACACACACACACACACACACACACACACACACCTGTTGTTAGGCGTAGGTTATTTGTGATCTCTTCGTGGTCACAAGGGTGAGTAAACTCGGAAATATTGTGCCCCATCAGCTCAGTCTGTCAGAGAAGATAAAGAACAATTTCACCTCCTGAATCATACATGTACACTATCATTGTGTTTATGTACAAACGTGTGCGTGTGTGTGTGTGTGTGTGTGTGTGTGTGTGTGTTTGTGTGTGTACCTGTGTCAACCCCATGTAATTGCTGACATTGTGGGACAGGAAGACCATGTCTCCATCTGTGGACAGAACCATCAGAAACCCATCCAGGGTCCTCAGGTACATGTTCGTCTCCTCTAAGCTCTTGACATCTTCCTCTGTTTCTTTCTCCTCCTCCTCCTCCTCGTCGCGTCCTCCGTCACACTCCCACCGCTCCTTTTTGCCGCTTAGCCGTCCACGTTTCACTGCGTCACTTCCCTCTGCTTTAACCCCCGGGTTTTCTTGAGCAGAAAAAACAAAGTAGTTGTAGTTGAGTTATTTTTTTTTTTTTTTAAAGCTCCTGAGAAGAAACCTTTGGGTTTTGGGTTTGTGTTGATTTTGGCGCCCTCTGTGGTCAAAGCGGCACCTTTTATCTCTTTGCTGATTGTCCTGTATATGTGTAAGTTGTGTTTTTTTTGTTTTTTTTTAACAAAACGACTCATCTTGCTTTATTCAAACAGTCAAATGCATCACTTAACGAGAATCTTTGCCGTAGGAAATGACAGACGGGCTTTGTTAGTACGTATTTTCATGGATTCATTCATCTTGATAATTTTGTGGACATATCATAAATTGCAGCAGATCTATGTTTGGATAGGAGCCAACCATATGTTGTCAACAACTGTTTGCTAGACAAAGAGTCTACATCGGTTACGTATACAAATCAGTGTCATGTCATCTTTATTGTTTTATAGTGATGCACCCAAATGGAAAGGAATTTGTGGGCTGTACCTTCTAGCAGAATATAAGCCACACTGTGTGATGAAGCTATTTTGCCACTTTGTCCATGATTGTCAATGATTGTGAGAGCTTGGTCAGCGATGGTCCGCACTTTGTCAGCCATGTGTGTTGTGTTTCTGTGTTGTCTGAGCACGGCTGAATAAATCACTGAAGATGATCCGCAGTCTGTTTCCGTTTTCATCATTGTCCATCTACTACAAAAAACAACTCCCACCTAACAGGCTTTTTCTGCAGGATGCTTTCTGCAGGATGCTGTTATTCACACCTACTCCTCCCCCACCCGCAGCATCGGTTTCAGACATTTAAAATAACAACCAAGAAACATTCAATCTTTGCTGAAATGTTCTTGTTTGCTTTTGCAGCTTGAAGAGAGGCTTCAAACTAATTTTAGTCTGTTTCATAACCAGTTAAAAACTTCTGATAGGAGCTTTAAGAAAAAGGAACACAATCTTTTCTGTTTCAAATTTTCTACAGGTTAAAAATAAATAGGAAACAAAGAGCAAAATCTGCGGTTCATTCTTGTTTCCTTTCTATACTATACAAGGTGTGTGTGTGTGTGTGTGTGTGTGTGTGTGTGTGTCTGTTCCAGGTGTCTTTTGTTATCAAAGACTTCCTCTGTCTTACACTCGTCTGAAGCCTTGTGACAGCAGTTCACCACAACAAACTGACCCCCTTTTTTTCACTCTACAAACATGCAGGGAAAGCATACAGAGGACTTTGACGTATGAAAATCGTCATGAAATATTATCGCTGCACTCACTACATTCAAGAGCTCGTTTGAAACATACAGCAACTAGGACGCGCTGTAATGAATCCCCTTCATGGCTGTAATGGTTGAACAGCTCTGTGAAAATGACGAGAACCTGCAGCGATGTGACATCTCTACACAGACGTCCGTCACCTTTGACAGGAAATGATCAGCTATTAATTAAGCAGACAGAGGGCGTTGAGACATCACTGTTGCGAAACCAAACACGACCATGTGAAATTCCTCTTCGATTCGTTTGCTTTTTTTGTTTCCTTCATTTCTATCTCAGACTCACGTTATTACAAATGAAATCTCTTTTTTTAATGTTGTCATCAGATGGATAAAAAAAAAACAACCTCTGAATTCAGACACATGCTCTTTACGTTGTCTGAACCGATACTCTATTTACTTCATTTATCTTGATGGAAAATATCAATGCATTGTGATTTTAAGGACGTCATCATTTTTGAGATATTGTGGATGAAGTCTCAGACGTATCTTACATTTATCATGATAAATAGATTTTGATCCTCAGCAGGTTTTAATGTGTGCAGGATCACATATTCCACAAGATTGATATGAATATATTTGACACACATACATTTGATAAGCCTAGTGGTATTGATCAATGGAATCTGTATCGATATATGAACACAACTAATGCCAGTTTCTGTTTGATTTTGAAACCCATCCTTTGACTGAGGATGATAAATTAAGTTGCACTTTGTATTGCGTCATGAGTGGTCAGCGTGCGTGTGTGTGTGTGTGTGTGTGTGTGTGTGTGTACCTTTGAGCAGTGTGTGTATGCGTATGTAGCTGAGCGTGAGCCGGATGACGGACGGTTTGTCCAGGTGAGCTCTGACGGATGATTGGAGAGGCAGCAGGCGACATAAATCTCCAAACACGTCGGACTCCACCCGGCGTCTCTTCCTGGCTGCCTCGCGGCTTATCGCCCTGCAGAGGTCAGGAGAGACAACAGTGACGACACTCAACACAACCAAAGTCACACTCACTTGATGTCATGCGAGTGGAGGGAAATATTAAAGTGCACCTTCACAAGGACTTGCGCAGGTACTTACTGAATTCGACTCAATCTGGCAAATTGTGCGCATTTGTTTGCTGCTCATTACTCTCACCTCACCTGCAACTCTGCAGATTCATCATTAATGATCTGCCTTCATAAAGACCAGAGGCTGACTAAACATTACTGTTGTGCATCGGGAATACATATTGCATAAATGAAGTGTGCGAAGTGTTTCTGCACGTGGCTCCATAGTCGTGTTTCAGTTTGACCCCTCTGTGACCTTTTGACATGATGTGAAGGGTTATAGAGGATTTCTCAACATGTGGGGAAGCACGCAACGCGGAGATGACGCTGGTGAGTTAGGAAATCTCCCACAAGCATGATGACTTTCTTTTTTTTTATACCGTTTTTTAACTTGTACTTCATTTTGCTGCAAACAAAGCTTCCACTTTGAATTCCAGTGGGATGCTGTGATGTTTAACTTTTTCTTCATTATTGAAGTCTTTGAAGGAGGTATCGACTATCATTCACATAATGTGGAGAATAACATTTCAGCACTGTTCCCCATCATGGATAATTATTACTGTCATATTCTGTTTAATAGTATATTTCATGTCTTGTGCGAAATAACTTTCTTTTTTTTACATTTGAGATATGATTTAGATTTTAATGTACAAAAATACTTTTCCATATTAAGCTTTCATTTCCCTGCAGTGTTCCTTCCACAATGCTCACACCATAATGTGCAGCATCACTTTATAGTCATGTAGAATTGTGTTTTTTATCACGTGATATTGAGGCGCAAAGTTGGATGTATCGGTGTTGTCACTCCTGAGAGCCGCGGTTTGTGTCTGAACTGTCACTCTGCTGCTCATCATACCTCTATTCATCCTTTTTTTAACACAATTTCTTTGGATTTAACCCTTACCCTGCTCACAGCTGCCCTTCCTTAAAGGTGCACGATGGAGTTTTGGTGGTGAAATAATTCTATGCTATACTTTCTGATCTATATACACAAACTTTATTCTAAACTAAGAAATGGGTCCCTTGAAGCTGTTTGGAGCTAAAAAGGCTACCAGGAGAGTTACGGTTTCACTGTAACAGCCCCCCACCATAACTTATCGCGTAGCATTTTATCTTCAAACAGTTTTACAGGCACCACATTTTCCTCTGAGGACAGTTTGTGTATAGAGTTATGAACATATACCACAGAATCTGCACACTTCTCCAACTTTCAAGTTCCTCTAAGCTACAGTACATTATGCACCTTTAAACATTATTTATAAATGTATTGTAAGATTTTTAACTATATAATCCTGCACTGTAACTTTATTTAATAACCTTTTTTATTTTATTTTAGCTTCTTCTCTATGATTTTGTTTGAATGATTTTTTTTTCCTACATGTTTCCTGCCCTTTGTTGTGACGCATCTGATGTCTCGTGTGAAGCACTTTGAATGGCCTTGCTGCTGAAATGTGCACTCTAAATAAACTCGCCTTGCCTTACACACTTATTACTTTATTATACTTTAAATGTTTTGTATTTCTTAGATTTGATGCTCTTTGTTGTACTGTAATGTTGAAACAACTTGGGACTAGAAAGTCCTTCAGGATTAATAAAGTTCTATTTTATCATTTCTTAAAAATCATTTGGCTTCCCCACTGTCGGCCATGATCAAGTATTTACCTCTCTTGGACTTTTATAGTCTAACATCCTGAATACAGACATCGGCTGGATGCTGATGGAAATGTTTATCATAAGGACCGTGGTTGAACCTGATCCTAGTGAGCGGCTTAGGAGCCCGAACTTTTAATAAAAAGTTCAGGAATCATGTAATCCTTCAGAAGTCTGGACTTCTTGGTGATTCTTGAGTAAAATCTGTTTTCAGATGTAACACGACAAAATGTGAAAAACTTTGAGGGCTGAATACTTATCTGAAGCACTGGAGCACTGTACACAATTTTGTCAAAACCGGTCAGAAAAAAAAAAATTCAAAGAAGAAACTGAGGTGAAGATAAAAGTGTTGATTTTGAGACTGTGTTGGAAATATTTAGTTTACTTTGTACAAAAAAACAACACTGAAAACTTTACAAGTTTGAACTAAATTCACAGGACTTCAATCATAAAACAGACGAGCATCATATTTCAAATACACAAACACAAGTCCAGCATGGGCGTTTTAGAGTGTGATGAATGTCTGTTAAGAGATTTCATTTAGAGAAGAGAGAATATTAATCATGCATCTGTGCCCGAATGAAAAGAAAAAGGTTGTTATGGAAAAGGGTTCAGGTCACACACCGCAGGTAGGGAAGGACAGTGGTGCATTGTGGTCAAGATGGCAGCTCTCTAGATGCCCAGCACGGCTGCAACATCATCTCTATGGTCACCACATCAACCCCAGAAACAATTCAACAAAAGCCATAAGAACCGCTGTGATGAAAGAGACAAAAGTTTCTCATTCAACCTGCAGCTTTACCTTCTCTTCTCCTTGTCAGCCGTCATCCTGTCCGACAGGTGTCTCTATCTACTGTCATGGTGAAGCTGGTATCAGTATACAGAGGCGGTGGCTGCAGCAGGAGTTCACAGCGCAGCGGGGAATCTCCTCACTACAATTTGCAGCGTCACAGGCAGTCTAATTAATCAGGGGAGGCGTTCAGCGGCGCCAAATGTCACAAGGCGAGTGTTCTCCTGCAGCTCAGATGACTTAACTCCATCCAGTGTCTCCTCCCTCTCCTTCTCTACATGCATCACCTACAGGCCTCTAAAAAACTGATTTTAGGTCAACCTCCCCGCCCCCTTTTTTTTTTTTTTTCTCTGCTCTCTCAAGCCCACCTCCCTGCCTCTTTTTTTCTCTCATGCAAACTTTCAAGCATCTCAAAGCAAAAGAAGGATGGGGAAAGATGATACAACAGGAAAGAAAGAAAGAGGACGTCTGGGCGTGATGTAGACAGCTCAGTGTTTTATTGGAATCAGAGCAGACAGGACTAGCCCGGCTGTTGCACTACATTTTGGCACAGAGTAAGATAGTGTGACCAGGAACAGCCCAACCCCTGGGTGCACAAAGCTTCACTACACACCGACTCTACTGCACACACAGCAACCAGCTCGCCTTCAAAATCCCTGAACAGTACAACAGTCCTTCTCTGTGTGTGCATGTGTGTGTATGAAACAGAGAGAAAGAGAGAGAGAGGGAGAGGAAGAAGAAGTGGAAGGAGGAGTCTGTATGTGCTGTCGTGTGCGTGTATGTGTTTGAAATGAGAGGTAATTCAGCTGCTGGTTTTCCACATTTTCGTTTTACGCCCCCCCCCCCGCCCCGCCCCCCGGCTGTAACAGACCTATGATAGTATAGTTATAGTTTTTTACACAAATGTTTCCTCCAGATACACTTTACAATAACAATTATATTTATAATAAAAAAAGAAAAGATAGCCATAAGAAAGAGAAGCCATTCTTGAAAAAAAAAAGAGAAAAAGATTGCGAGTGTTTTTTTTTGGCTGAGCGAGGCGGCTGCTGCAGGAGGAAGAGGAGGAGGAAGAGAAGGAAGGAGACTTGGTGCTTTGGAGGAAGAAAAAAAATTGAGGGGAAGAGAGGTGGCTCAAAACACTGATGGTAACTAAAATGACTGAAATGCTGAAGACAAAAAACTCACGCTGACAAAGAGGGGAGACAAAAAAAAAAAAAATCACACATACAAAAATGTACATTCACGCCGGCAGGGCTGACTCTGAAACTAGCAGATCGATGGGGAGGGAGAAAAAAAAGCTGGAAAAAAAAAATCACGTTTTTTTTTTTTTTTTTTTTTTTAAACTGCTACACAGGCTGCCTGTAACACTCTGCTCCACATAATTAGTTCAATAGCCTGTAACGTGTGAGCTCGACATTCACTTTATGCGCACAAAGACAGGAGGGAGGGGAGGGGGGGAGGGAAGGGGGGGATTGTGCTGGAAGATGAGAGCAAATATTTCGATCATTAAACACATTTTTTGAGGAGGAAAAAACAAAACAAAAAGACACAAATTACACATAAACAAAAAAACTGTAAAATATATAGATAGTCAGGGTATTGCACAAAGGGTATTTGGCCCTAACTGGTCCACGATAAGGACAGTAATAACACAGGTAGGGTGCTTGTCCATGCGCCACCACTCTCCTTTACTAGCACACGATAGCAACACAACACAGCCACTCAACACAGGCTATATACAGGCCTCTGCACCCAGCACACACCGTACAGTCCATGTGTGTGTGCTGGGGAGAGAAGCAATGTGTGTGTGTGTGTGTGTGTGATTGTGTGTATTTGGTTGTCTGAGCATGTGCAGTGAGCTCGTAGGTGTGTGTGAGTAGATTGTAGTGTGTAAGTCTGCATTAAAAGTGTGCACAGAGGAGATGTGTGTTTAAGCATGTGCAGGTGTGTATATTCTTATTCATAGTCATATTCATATTTATATTCATAATAATAATAATTATAATAAACCCAGGCAACAAGAACAACACAATGCAAGTAAAGAATATTCAAAAAGTAACAACAACCAATAGCTTCAAAGTAAAGGAGTGTTTGTGTGCGTGTGTTTGAATGTATGAGTTTCAGCTAAGTGTGCGTACGTGTGTGTGTGTGTGTGTGTGCCAGGTTTAGTGTTGTCGGATAAGTGTGTGTGTATTTCAGCGTGTGTGTGTGTGTGTGTGTTAGGTGTGCGTCTCTTCGGGAGCGCAGTAGGAGAAGTCTTTGAACTCCTCCTGGTTGATCTGTCGGATAATGGCCTCGTCTGTGGGCGTAAGCACCGGGTCCTCCTTGGTGAAGTCCTGGTCGAAGTTATTCACGTCCCGCTTGGTCTTCTGCAAAGGCGCACACACACACACACACACACACACACACACACACACACACACACACACAAAGGTGGAGGATGTCAGAGGGAGAAACTTCACGACGATCTTAAGCTTAAAATGGCATTAGAGCGACCCCTTCTGACCACTCAGGCTCACTGCCTCTTTCTGTACAGCAGTAGCTAATGAAACTAATAAGAAGGGACAACATGGACATATTTTTTATGGGATTGTTTTTTTAATTTAAAAACCAGTGGATTATTTCAGATGCTTTTCTGATCTCTGTACGGTAAACGTTTCCTTCACTGTAGACTAAGAATCTTTACAATCTGTGGAAAAAGTTTTACATAATCCTGCACGACTGCAAAGCGTTAGAATCAACTAATTCTTCTGTATTCCGATCTCACTAATATATTGTCTCTGTTTGTTGTTTGTAGCATCAGGCTTAGGACAACTCTTTGGGAAGTTAAAAATACCACAAAATAAAATATATATATATCTTTTTTTATTTCTCTCAGACCTTTGCTCTAATTCTTCATGGAGAGCCAAATAAATAATAATTATAACAAAAAACAAACCTAACTAACTAAATCTGAAAAGAGCAGTCAGGCTCTAAACTAAAACCAGGGGTCACAACTAAGCACTGCCCTATCGTAGGGGAATTTGACTTTACGTAACTTGCCCTCCCGGCCCCTCAGGTCATCAGGTGGAGGTCTTTTAGACGTACCCAGAATTAGATCAAAGGGGGACCTTAAGTTACTGTGGACCTTCTCTCTGGAACAAACTTCCTGCTGAGCTGAGGTCCATCCCAACTGTCTCTACTTTTAAAATTCAAACATTCTCCTGAGCGTACAAATAGTTTTGTGTGTGTGTGTGTGTGTGTTTGTGTGTGTGTATGATGACTTGTGTGGTTACTGGTGTTTGCTTTGTGGTGTGTATGACTTTGTTTGATTTGATTTCTGTATCTTGCTCATGACTGTGTAAACATTTTTATTTTTCTTGTTGAGAGAGAACTCCCCTGATTCCCCGCAAGCCACAACATCATCTTTTGTTATTGTAGTATTGATTGAGAGCCCCCTGGTGGCGGAATCTACACATTGTATCTTTAACTGAACCCGCAGCAGAAAAACACAAATCTTTAGACGTTTTAGAGAATAAGAGTTGGACCTTACTTGTATAATTTAGATCCCAATTTTAACACTGGGTTTGTAATACGTTTTCTTTGAAGTTATTCTTTCCTTCTCTGTAATAAAATTTGAATTACCTGTGTTTACTTTCATCCTTTACACCAACTAAGAAAGATTCAAACCCATTTCTCTGGACTGGAAAGCACTGAGTGAACTTCTATTGTTTTTAATACCCAGACTGAAACGTTCTGTATCGCTCTCTAAAAACAAACAAAAAAGCAGCTGACGTGAATAAGTAGAAAGTCACCATTTTGTCAGACGCATTGTGTAGTATTTGTCAAATGTCAGTGTATGAAGCGTGCGCGTGTGTGTGTGTGTGTGTGTGTGTGTGAGCTTACAATCCTGGGTTTGAAGGGCGGTTTGACTTTCCTCTGCTCCAGCAGCACCCAGTCGATCTCTCTGAAGAAGGCGTGGGTCTTGATGGCCTCCTCGCAGCCCTGGCTCACCACGCAGCCCAGACGCTTGGCCGGGTTCTTGGTCATGAACTATACAATGCAAACACACACAATGCACACGTCTCATTTCAAACACGGCCCCTTCCCTTTAACACTCAGCTGTGGTTTGATCCATTAAAATGACGAGGACATCAGCAGAACGAAAGCGTTTGGGTGCTAATAATAGCGCCTGTGTGGCATTACCGGCTGTGTGGACGCTACAAACAAAGAGGCAGAGCGTTGAAACGAGTCAGCAGAGAGCCGCGGCTTTTTATTTTATTTCCTGTGACTGAAAGCTGCGTCGCTTTGGCTCCGTTGTCGGTTCAGTATTAGAAGAGCACTTTGAGCTTTTTATGATCGCGTTATTACTCTGACCTCTCTCACAGACTTTTTTTTTGATCCCTCTCAGCATCACAGTGAAGTCTGTCGTAACACCTCTGTGTTAAGAGCACTTGAGCTGTTCGCGTGCAGCTCTGAGGTCAGAAACATGAATGAGAATGAGACAACAGTGGCTGCAAAAAACATGGGGAAAAAAAGCTCTGATAACTGAGTGTTTATAGTAACAAAAAAAAAAAACCTCTGATATCTTTTATATAAAGCAGCAGCAGCAGCAGTGTGATTTAAAAGTGAAAGACATCTAGATTTGAAGGTTAAATCTGGTCACATCGTGCCTTACACTGAGCTTTTTTGGACTCCGGTTTTAGCAGCGATTCAAAAATAAGATCCAGCCTTTCACGCTCCTGTGAGACACTTTAGGTTTGTTGATTTTTTCCCCCACGCTGTGGACAAAGCCGTACCTTTCTTCTCTTTGCTTATACATAGAGTAACGTCTCTTACTCCCCCTGTTATATTGAACTGTTACCGTTACTATTTCAAATGTCGAAGATTGTTAAACACCAGGCAGAGTATTTTGTTAATCCAGATATTAAGGTGAGTCTGAAAAGAGGAGAGTTAAATGTTCAATTCAGACATTTTTAACTTAGTTAGGTTTGGTTTTGTGTGACTGTTTTGTATTTTTTTTTTCTTTTTAAAGATTTATTTTTGGGCTTTTTGTGCCTTTATTGGTGAGAGAGGACAGTGGATAGAGTTGGAAAGAGAGAGAGAGAGAGCGGGGAACGACATGCGGGAAAAGAGGGCCTGGGCCGCCCGCCTGGAGGACCAAGGCCTCCGTACACGGGGTGCGCGCACTAACCACTGCCCCACCAGCGCCCCAACTGTTTTGTATTTTAATTTAGAATGAAACCTTTCTGTGTAATATGTTGTGATTTGGGTACTCATGTGTTGTTGTTATGTTTGCTTGTGTGCTATACACATAAAGTTATCAATATTATATATATATATATATATATATATTGTTATTATGGACGGATATTTCCTGCATGAGACCAGATCCCTGCCTTTGAAGAAGAAGTGAGAATTTAAAGCTCGTCATGCCCTAATAATAATAGAAACGATGAAAGGTGTGTGTGTGGAGAGACGTCACGCACCGCTCTGAGGATAGAAACAGCTTCTTTGCTGAGCCACACGGGGTAGAGGACGTCGTCGTGGAGAATCGACTCGAACAAGTCGTCTTCGTTGTCGGCTTCAAACGGAGGCTGCCCGGCCATCATCTCGTACATCAGCACCCCGAGGGCCCACCAGTCCACAGAGGCTCCGTACTCCAGCTCCTGCAGGATCTGAAAATCCAAACAACACGACACAGTTCAACACGGAGGACAGAGAAACACCGGAGTCCGGCTGTGTGGATCTGAGCCGAGACCGCTGCAGACTGTCAGTCCACAGGTCACTAACGACCACAAAGGACTGAACATGGCACATCAAATGGTTCTGTCTGTTTTCTTAAATGTTTGAAGAAAATATCTCTTTACTACAGAGTTTGTGGGCAAGAAAGCGAACACTTTTTTCCCCTATTGTTGTCGACTTTAGGTCAGCGATTAAAAAAGATAATTAACAGATTTCTTCAGAAGCCAAATCAAACATTTACTTCAGCTGTAGTGGTCATCGAAGAGAAATAATAAAAGATGGTAAAACACAATTCAAGGGCTATAGATGAGATCAAGGAGATCAATAGGTACTGTATTGATCCAGAGGGAAATTGAAAATATGAAAGCTCCAGAAATTTTGCGGACTAAAGGTTTAGAAAAGTTAGCAGTGAAGAGAAGTTATTTTCTTCCGTCCATCCATTATCCTCCGCTTATCCAGGTCCCGGTCTCTGTGGCAGCGAGCTAAGCAAGTTGCCCCAGACGTCCCTCTCCCCAGCAATGTTTTCCAGATCCTCCTTGGGGATCCCAACGCCAGATGGGATATATAATCCCTCCAGTGAGCTCTGAGTCTACCTCTGAGTCTCCTCCCAGAAGACAGGCGACCAGGAGGCAGATCTTGATCAGATGCCTGAATCACCTCAACTGGTCAGATATTTGTATCTCAAATTTGAATTATTTTGCTTATTTTGCAAGCCAGATTACACATGTATTAAAAGATAAGTAAGAAGCAGGTGAGGGAAGGTTAAGACGAAAGAACGGGACAAAAACAAAGAAATAAAAGTTTGAACGAGAAAAAAAAAATTTTAGTAAAAAAAAAAGAAAAAAAAAGGTTGTTGTGTCGTGAAACTGACAGTCGGCTGAGAAATGTCCCATTTGTTCCTACAACTGTAAGGATTCGTTGATTAGAGAATAAATCATAATTCATGCATACATGATAAATGAAGGAATCAAAGTCCGTTCTGTTAAAGCATTTCTCTGGTTAAAGTTTCGAAAGTGTGACAATAAACTTGAATTTTTGTTTGAGTCTGTTAGTCGGGCGAAATGAATCATCCTTTCTGTGTGTGTTGACATTTTGTTTTCTTCTAAACATCTTATTGACAAAATGATTCATCCATTAAAATAACCTATGATGAAGAGTTTGCTGCCTCCCTGTCAGTTGAATAAAGCTGCACCTCATGTAATACTGGAGTAAATGCACTTTGTTACTTTTCTATCAGAAAACCCTCGGGGTACAGGCTTGGGATTTCCTTATTTCAACTCTTTCAGATCCACTTTTTCTTGAACAAATATAACCAGTATTATAAACAAAACATAAACTTACACTTTTTGTGAAACTATTTGGTTGAATTATTATTATTTTTTTTTTAATCTGTTTATTTGTTTTAGTTTTATTTATTGTGCTGTGTCTATAGGTTTTATTTTGTGTGCATATGTGTGTATGGGTATATATATATATATGTGTGTGTGTGTGTGTGTGTACATGCATATCATCATTTCATTCAGTAATTTTGTCTTTGTTTTAAATTTTATGTATATTTTTTCTCATCAAGGCAACGGCGATCTGTAAATAGTTTGTATGTTTGATGATGCTGTCTTTGGTTTCTGTCATTGAAGCTCATGTGTATAAGCATCTTGTGTTAAATTTCAATAAAAAGTTGATCACAAAAAAAAAAAAAGAAAACCCTCGGGGGAATGCAGCACAGTGCAGAGCGCTTCAAGCTCACCTCGGGGGCGATGTAGTCGGGTGTGCCGCAGAAGGTGGTGGTGGTCACTCCGTTCATGATGCCCTCTTTGCACATGCCGAAGTCTGCCAGCTTACAGTGTCCCTCTGCGTCCAACAGGATGTTATCCAGTTTCAGGTCCCTGAGAGACAAAGACACAGAGAGACAGAGAGAGAGAGAGAGAGAGAGAGAGAGAGAGAGAGAGAGAGAGAGAGAGAGAGAATCAGCACCATCTGGTTTCAACAACAGTTGGTCTCACTGGGAGAAGTTAGCGGGCAACGTAAAAAAACAAACTTGAGACTCACAGTATGAAGCCATTAAAGTGTGAAACGTGTTGTCATACACCTTCTGGTATGTTCCTGGTAAGATTACCGTTTGTGAATTCACTTTTGAGTCCCTAAAAAATGAATCTATTCTCTGGTCCTTTTCTGAGTATTCACCTCTAAAGACGGAGCATGATTTCTAAAAATAACTCCCCCACCCCCCCAATAAAAAAACAGATAAGGTTACCCTTGGTTGAAAATCGTAAAAAAAAAAAAGGGGACATTTCACCTGTAGATGACGCCGTTACGATGCAGGAACATGAGGGCTGAGGTGACCTCGGCAGCGTAAAAACGAGAGCGAGACTCATCAAACTTCCTGGATCGCTGAATCTGGAACATCAGGTCTCCTCCATTCACATATTCCATTACAAAAAACAAACGGTCCTGCAGAAAGAGAGAGAGTGGGAGGTAAGAGACAGAGAACACAGAGGAGTCCTATTAGACCTGTGTGTGTGTGTGTGTGTGTGTGTGTGTGTGTGTGTGTGTGTGTGTGTGTGTGTGTGTGTGCGTGTGCTGTCCAGTGGCCGTACGCGTGTCTGGAAGCAGCAGTAGAGCTGGGTGAGGTAGGGGTGTCTGCGGGCGAGGGCCAGGATGCGTTTCTCGGTCATGGTGCAGTCCACGTCGTCGTCCTGCAGGATCACATCTTTCTTTAAAACTTTGACGGCGTAAACCTCCTCCGTCCCCTTCAGCTCCGCCAGCATCACCTGAATGTGACAGAAGAGACAGAGCGGGGGAGAAATGAAAGCAGAATAAATCAGAAAGTAGAAACGGATTGATCATCATGAATCCTCTCTCTCTCTCCTTCCTATTGGAGAGTTATCCTCGCAGGACCTCCAGCATCATCCGAGACCTCCGCAGCCTATCCAACAAACTCATTTCCCCTCCTGTCATACAGACGAGAGGTACTGGAGCATTTTGGGCTAAATGCAGAAGAATGCTTAACAACCAGGGTCATAAACACGCTGAGCCTCTGTCACATTAACTGTGTTATATGGACTTACGCTGCACTTTAAATACGCTGCACTGTACAAACAAATGACTTCAATAACTGTGGTGCTAATTGAGTTTGCTTGTTCTTTTATCTAAGCTGCTTGTAAGAAATTGTATTCCTTTAGTAGAGTTTTGTTTTAATGGGAGGTTGTTGTTTTTTTTTAGGTATATTTGTTTATTTCTGCTACAGGGTCGCTCGTTGGCATCAGAATTAGAACTAGTCGGTTCAACAAATGATTAATATTTTTATATGTTGCCGGTCAAATATTATGCTCAATGATTGTTCTCCGAGGAGAGGTCAAATGGAATCTGTAAAAAGCTGCTTTGATGTGAGAAATGAACAACAAGCTAGTCTGATCTGGTTCCAGAAATTCCCTGACATCCCTGATTAACTGATGTTTATGAATAATGAGAACTCTGGTAACTGAGGTGTTTCAATTATGACCATAATGAGCAGCAAACAAACAAAACAAACAGCCCCCTCAAACGCCTCCTCCGTGTCGTCGCACCTTGCCGAAGCTGCCTTTTCCGAGAACCTTGATGAAGTTGAAGTCCTTCAGGCTCCTCCTCTGCATTTGTCCGTTCTCCCTGCTCACCGAGGAGGAGATCGTGGAGGTAGAGGAGGTGGTGGAGGAGGAGGAAGAGGAGGAGTGCTGCTGTCCCTGCTGGTCGAGCGACAGCGCGTGCTGCAGGCGGTCTAGCTCTGCCAAGTCTGTGGGTGTCATCGGAAAAAAAAAGTACATCAGAGTCTTAGTAAAAACAGGGTGACTGTCTTTTTTTTTTTCTTCTGTCAGCTTTTTTATTTTTCAGATTTTTATTTGAAATGTGGCTCAGGATTTGTCGCTGATTACTTTTGCAAAACCTTTCACAGAAGACGAGCACGTCGTCAGGTAAGAATGTGGGATGACTCAGTGAAATTATCTCCGATCAGGATGATTAAATCGCAGCAGGGACCAATGTTTTTTGTCATCAGCGTTTTACTCCATAAAGAAAAATGGGACTTCTTCCACAAAGAGAGAAAGTTAACTTTTGTTTCTCCGCTTGCAAAGTGTGAGAGGACGATGACTAACTGTGACAACCAAATGGTGGTGGGCGGTGGGGAATAAGTCAAGTTCAGCCTCATATATACAAAGACAATAACACATTTAGCACATTAGTTCTTAAGAGGGAAAATAACATTATTCCTGAAATGGAAATACGACCTCTTACCGGTAAAATTAACACATTACGCCGCATGCTGCCAAGAATGTATCTGACGGGGATTTAAGATGTGTGCTTGTTGGAGTCAAATCTGTGTTTTCTGATGGTGTGTGTGTGTGTGTGTGTGTGTGTGTGTGTTGTGTTCAGTGTTACCCTGCTGTGAGGGGGAGGTGGGGACAGCTGGCTGGCTGAAGCTGTTGTCCTCAGTCTGAGTGAGCTCAGGAGGAGACTGAGGAGGGTCCAGCCCCGGAGTCAACTAGAGAGAGAAAGAGGCAACATGACCAAATCAGCCTCCCATGAATGAAATAGTTTGATTGATCCAAACAGGATTCAGGAGTCCTTCTTTCATGATGGAAACACTTCAACGTGTAAGGTACTAAAGTGCAGTGTCGCAGTGAGAACGACTGGTTACCTTCCTCCTGCGCTGTGCGGTGTTGGAGATCTTGTCAGGTGTGACTCCAAGGTCAGACAGGACCTTAGCGATACCTCGGGCGTCCACACCACAGTTAGGAGCTACATTGGTCTCACACCGCCTGTGCACATTCATCTTACAAACTGTAAAACAATAAAAACACACGTGATTTGTTGAGGCTAAATATACCCAGTTTAGAATTTTATTATTATTTCTGCTTATTATCTTCTGTTTTTATAGCTCAGTGTTCTCTCGTGTAAAGCACTCTGATTCGCCACCTCTGTGAAATATAATAAATAAATAAATAAATAAAGCATCATTTCAGGCTAAAACATGGTTCTTGTCTTGGAAGCAACAGCTAACGCGCGCTCATCAATAGAAAGGTTGAAAGTTTAAAATTGAATAAATGTTTATTAGAAGATCACACGTTGCATTCTGAATCAACTTGTAAAAAATACAGTACACTTCACCTTGATGGATACATATAAAACATTTCATGCAAAGCAATTATTATTATCGTGGTTATTTGCTCTTTCAAAATGTAGCAAATTAGAAGAAAAAAAAGGCCAACTGCATAATTAGGAAAACTAATGCTGCATCGTGTGATCGAGAGTTCAGTAAAGAAAAGAAACAAAATTACCACAAAATATTTTATTTTGAATTTTTTTTTGGTTACATAAATCCGAAATATTTGACGATCAACTGGAAGCAAAAGATCTGTTGTGTTAATGCTGACTTCTTATTAAAAAATGTACAAACAGATATTCACGGGATACATGTGGCAGATTGTCTGCGGCTTCAAAAGGAAAAACGTGTTCTTAAATGATCATTAAAAATATTAAAACATTCTCCCAAAGAATTGGAGCGTCTGCTTCAAACGTGAACCATGACCTAACATTTCAGAACATAACTAGGTTTTGATTTTTTTTTTTTAAGTGTGTGTGTTCGCAACTATTATGAAACAACCGTTCTGAAAATGTCAGTTTTCATTTTAATGTCGTTGAAAATGCTTTGTTAAAATCAACTGGCATTTATTTTGTTTTCACACTTTGACTTGAAATTCCGGCCCCGTTTTGTTGAGACTAAAAAAGGAAAAACATTGTAATGACACTGTGATGTCCCACTGCCCATGAACGCACCTTTGCACTGAAGGCCCTGCCTCATTAGGCCCCACAGCAGTGAGCCGCAGTGGTCGCAGAAGGTTGGGACCTTGTAGTTGTGGATACTGAACTTATGAGGCATGTTAACACTGAACCGCTGTGAACCCACCTACAGAGGGAGACACACACACACACACACACACACACACACACACACACACACATCTGTGTTACAAAGAGGTCACAGTGGCATTATCAGAGGAATAATGCATGTGGCTTAAGTGTTAGTACACCGTGTACACATGCTGCCTTTAGGACCTTAACGGTGTCTCTGTACATTTAACTATTAATAAATCAATAATAAACATCCATCCGTGTGGACTTCAACTCTTTCCTGTGAGTGTGTGTACCTCGTCCGGTGTGTCCTCCTGCTTCTTCATCCCGGCACACTTGGTGATGATGAGCTCATGGCAGCGCTTGTGGACGACACACGTACACACTGGGGAGCACAGCAGAAATATTCACACAATAAATGTTAAAATCATCAAACAGAAAAGAATAAGGCACATGACAAATAGATTGGACGTAAGATCAAGTGAGGGATGTTTAATGTGTAACTTGGATTTCAATTATTATTTTAAGTTTTTGGATAAACAGCAACAAATAAAAGGGACAATATTCCAAAATGGCTGAGCGGTGCAGCAGTGCCGTGTGATGCATCGATTTGATACACTGATGTAATATCCGAGCCCACACTGACCTTATTAAGGGGATCTGGTGTCAGCCAAATGGGACTGACCCACATTCAACATCGATACAAAAAAGGTCCGAACCTTTTAAGAAATAAATAAATAAAATCTTCAAGAGATAAAAAAAAAAGTGTGCTGTGTATTTTTGGCCTCACATACTCCAAGATAAAGGAGCCTGATTGGTGCACTGCAGTGACGTCAACAAAGAATAAAAGGGGGGCTCGTATTAGACTGACAGTCTGTTATTGGCTGATACTTTGATTTTAAATATTAGGAATCTTTATCTGAATAAGATAAAGGGCAACTAATGCAAATGTAATCAATAACTACCTTCATTTATGTCCTGTGATAATAATTAAGACAACAGAGAGGTAGTACAACCCGATCAGAAGCAATGAATCTCCAGATCTTGAAATAATGTAAATGAAATGCATTTTCAGAAATCACAACGTTCTTGTGGTCAAAGTGTGTGGCGAAGGAAACACAGCATAAACAATGCATGCAGCATTTAGCAGCTGTTAGCAGAGCAACAGCCGCAGCTTCAGGCCTCTTCCTGCATCTACAGATGATGCATTCAGGTGCAGAAGTAAGTGTAGGGCATATACACAGAGTAGTCGCTGTTCTGCACATGAAACAGAACAACGTAAATGTTAAGCATCAAATAAAAGATTCTGCTTACAGTTTGTTCTTGCACCAACCCGTTGATGGGGGTGTGATATAAATATAAAAAAATGTTTTTGTTTTTTTTCAATTGGCTTTCAGGCTGAAAAAAGACAGACCCGTGTTAAAGTCGTGAAGAGGGTCTGCTTTGGTGGGTGCAGGTTGTTTAAGGTGCACACGAGACACGAAAAGGATCCAAGAAGTCCATTTGGGGTAACAGATGAATGCATTTAAAGACTCATCAGCTGCCAAAACATTACACAACACAGTATCACAGATGGGATGTTAGAACTCTGGAAAGTTATCACGGCAGCAACTAATCTTTCTCTGCAGCCATTGCTGCAGCAAAAAGCAGAAAAACAACAATTTAAGTTACAAAGACTTACACCAGGAATGTACAACCGCACATATTGTTTTAGCCAAAGTAGCACCCTGTTCAAATAATGAAAGCGACAGAATGTAACCCCCCAAAAAAGTAGACTAAATGACACACCTATCTACCACACCCTCTCTCCAGAACACATTAACAGCTCTTCTTTCTACATCTGCATCTTAGCACCGGATGCACTTTTCATTTCTGCAGAATCATTTCATGCGACCGTAAGTCCTTAAGAGCCTGGGCTGCACATCAGTCGTACTCCATGTGCCTTAAGAGGTCAGTGAAACTTGGACTTCCAGAAGATGTTAAAGTCTTCTTGCATAAAATAAATGTATATCTGAAAAAGTATTCATGAATATCTTTTTGTAAGGTTATGTTTTTGAGAGTATGTCTGGGGAAACGTACCAACACTGTCGTTATGAAAGTACATTGATTGGCTGAATGTGCAGCTGCACATCAAAATGTGTGCCTTTATTTGCAGCATGAGTTTTGCAGGAGAACAACCGGCAGCTTTCGATCAAGCGATCCATTTTATTTATGCAGCAACTAATCACAGCAGGCGTTATCTCATGACACCGCATCTACAGAGCATGTGCTGATGTCCACTCGTATTCTGAATAACAGGTAATGTAGGATGCGACCGTGCATTATGTCAACATGTCACTGCTGTAAGAAAGTGTTCTTCTCTGTGGAATTTTTACATGAATTGCTGTGATTTATGATTTCTTTTTATGTCTTTTTTTCCATTCTCTTGTCCCTGCAGAAGTCCAATAATTCCCCCTTGGAGTCAATGCAGTATATCTTATCTTATCATGCAAGTTAGAGTAGTGTTTATAATTATTATTTAGAGAGACTCTTTTGTTATTTAACCAGGAAAGCCTCATTGAGTGAAAGAATCTCATTAACAAGAAAATAAAAGCAGCATCTTTCACTTTTACGTTGTTGAACTATAAATTCTGTAATCCAACACAAATACTTTTAATCTCGTTTTTTTTTTGTTAATTGAAATTAGCCTTAAAGACCCCTTTACACTCCGTGAATCTTAATTATTTATTTGTGCCACACTAAAGCAAACACACATGTTGTGAGTGATTCTCTTGACATCATGTGACATAAAATCTGATGAACTAAACAAACACCAGTCAAAAGACTTTCTTTAGAGTACTTGATAAATGTGTTATTTAAACGACACACTAAAACTGTGTTATTCTATATAACGCGTGCCTGTTGGATGCATCCCGATGTCACAGGATGTTGGAGAGCTCTGGCTTATCTTTGGCTCAGAGCGATTGGTCGGTGGCTTGAGACCAAATCACAGCTGTCATTCAGCAGCATGTTATCCCTCCTGTGTTCTTCGCTTTAATAAAACATGACGTGCAGAGTTAACTTGAGAAATTGGAAGCCGCCAGAGAAAAGTACTCACCCTGACACTGGTATCCCTGCTTCCCCAGCACGCCCCTATCAGATCACAGAGAGAGAGAGAGAGAGAGAGAGAGAGAGAGAGAGAGAGAGAGAGAGAGAGAGAGAGAGAGAGAGAGAGTCAGCATTTCAGACAGGAGGTTTAATGAAACTTTACAGCAGGTTGGGTTTGTGTGTGTTTGTGTTTTCAGTGTTGCCTACCAGATAAAATCTCTGCAGTGTGAGCAGTAGGTGGGTTGTCTCAGGTAGGTGGCCATGAACTTGTGTCCATTGACTTGATGGACGCGTCTTCGGACGGCGCCCTGTCGCCGGCGAGGACCGATCCTTTCTCGAAACACTCGCTCCTCATTGTCATTGGTTCCTGAAGCTGTAAAGTGGATACAAAGAAGTTTATCAACAAAAGAAAAAGCAGGAATCTGAAGATTTAGGTGGGTTATTTTTTTTTTTTTTTGGGTGTGTTTGTGAGTCACTTTTCGATGAGTACTCATATCAAATCGCTGATTATGTTTTTCTTACGCACGTTGTTTTTTCACTTCCCGGGATGGTTTGTACAAAAAGATCATTTGCATCACGTTGCTCGAGATGTTTAATCATTCAACGGCCTCTCATCTTCCTCTCCCCCCCCCCCCCCCCCCCCCTCCCGTTCTCTTCCTCACAAACACCCCACACCTACCAGAGGCCTATGCATACGTACATGTGCGCGCTATTTATACTTCCATGTGTGGGCACTTAAACGAAGGACAGCATATTAAAATACTCCTCCTCCTCTGCAAGCAACATCCAAGCAGCCGTTCCCTTCCTCTCTACATCTCCCCGGAAACACAAACGCTTTCCGAGGGTAACCTTAAGACAAGAGAACCACCTCCACTCTCCCGCCCACACACACACAGACACACACACACACACACACACACACACACACACACACACACACACACACACACACACACACAGACACACACACACTCCTCTCGGCGCTCCTGTCCTAGTTTGCCTCTCGTTCACTCTCCCTCCATCCATCTCTGGGGTGCGTTATACATGTGGTTACTGCTGAGCCTCTCCAGAGTTCGATTACAGACGGCCTGTCTAGGGACCCAGTGTGTGTGAGTGTGTGTGCGTGTGTGTGCGTGCGTGTGTGTGTGTGTGAGTGATTGTGTTTGTGCGTTGGAGTGTGTGCAAGTGAAAGTGTGTTTCCGTGTGCTGGTGAGAGAGGGGAGAGACAGCTTAAAAGGCCATTATTGGGATCACTTTGTTTTACATAATACATCATCCATCTGTCCAGGACACACACACACACACACACACACACACACACACACACACACACACACACACACACACACACACACACACACACACATCACACACAAGCAGGCATGCTGATAAGTAGGGGTGATGAGGCAGAATAACAAGAGTTATCGTCGTGGACACAGACGTACACTGGTCCCGCTGAAGGACATACTGGGAGATGAGCGTCCAACAATCGAACACACACACACACACACACACACACACACACACACAGACGGAGGATTCAGATCGAAACACAAACGCAGGAAAGGACAGAGCTGAACTACAGATAATGAGACAAACAAATCTGACCTAAAAATTAATGTCAAATACAACCACGGCAGAAATCAGCTTCTAAAAAACAATGAGAAAGAATGGAGACGAGTTGTGCTCAAAGCTGTTTGACCTCTAATAACCTGAATGAGATCGAGATGTAGCTGAAGTACCAAAAGCACTCATAGCTCTAGGTAGGTCAGTGATTAAGCAGCAAGGCTTTAAGGATGTTGAAAAAAATCAGAATCAATGAGAAAAAAAATCTGCCCAACGGGAGAAACTTCTAGAAGACGACAGAATTAGACTGAAGGAGATGCAAAAAGAGACAAGATGATATTTATAAACCTGAAGCAGGAGAGCTTATTCTGTGGCGTAAGGGCGGCTGGAGGAGGCGGAGATATGACTTTGAGTTTCTTTAGGTGTGAGAAATCATGTTTATCTCCATATCTCTATGAAGCAACTGAACATTGTTGGTGCTATTGCGAGCGGTTCTTTTGCCACACTACATAAAAGTAGATTAAAGCTTTCTTTTAACTACACCCAAGCAGAAGGCCTCATTAAAACAGGTGAAGCATTTCTTTAGGCGAGCGGGACATCGAGTCTCAGAGACCTGAAATCAGTTTTCTCCCTTACGTTTCTGTGGAAGTGACAAAAAAAGATTTTAGGAAAAAGCAAAACACACTTTCTGAAGATTTCTACGGCTTCAAGTTTAAAATAATATCATTGCTACAAAAACAAGTCGCCAAACACGCCCCGTCAAACAAAACCAACACAGAGGAGAAAGTGATTTCACTCACACTAGGCAATCCGTACTGTGCCCAAGCACGTTTGACCCCCCCCCCCCCCCCCCCAAAGTCCAGTTTGCTGGACTATTGTGAGTGCTGCACACGTGCTCAAGCATGGCGCACTTCCTTGGCCCCTTGCACGGTTGGAAGTGGTGTGCTTCAGCAAGGTATGGTTGCTTATGAACAAGCACAGGAACAGGACCGAGGACATGACGTATGATCGATCCCCCACCTTGCATAATCAAGAAATCCAGGATTGTTAGAGGGCCGTATCTATCAGTCTATGGCCGCTATTTGACAGCAACTGGAAATTTGAAGGTGGAGTCGTCTCTTTCATGTTGCTGAGTGCACGAGTTGTCGTTGTGAATCAACAAATAAACGTCCCCAGAGCGCATTTTTGGTTTGCTCCGGTGGCACTGCACATATGATGACGTGTGTACAAGAGGTAACCGTGCTCAAGCCCAGTCGGGCCTGGAGCAGAGTGAGTGCAGACCAGTGGGGGACTCGGGAGGGGGTGGGGGGGGGGCAATAATGCTTCAGCCCGGTACGGAGCAACACAAAGGAGGGGGCAGAAAGGTGGGCAAAGTGTTTCTTAAATGATTAAGAATTTAAATCTTGTTTTCCTTTTATCTATGTCTAAATCACTTATATGCTTCATGTTTTTTTTCTTTGACTGATTGTGCTTTCATATCACAGCACTCGTCTGTTTTTTAATGACGGCAAGAATGTGACTCACATGTTCATTTAAAGTGTTCGATCGACATTTATCTTTTAAGTATAATGAATATGAAAAGAAAATGTTTAAAATGATGAAGAAAATGAGAGAGAAGGGGAATCCAGAAACACAGAAGAGAGACCGCAGATGGTGAGATTAGGTGAGATTATTGTCATCCTGAGACCAACAGATGCACGAGGATGGAAGAGGAGAAAAGAGGAGAAAAAAAAAATAAAACAGGAAAAGTATGAGTCCTCTCAGCCTCCGATGCTGCAGAGAACAGATTGCACCAGGGGAAAAAAAAATAAATCTGCTAAAAATACCACCTCTTCCTCTAGTTCTCACCCTCCATCTCTCCATCCCTCCTATCAGCAAACACACACACACACGCACGCACACACACACACACACCATTTGTTTTTATCAGCATATATTAACGCGCTGAGCACTCGAGCCAGCTGAACCCAGGGAGGAAGTTCAGGAGTGGGCGGAGAGTGGGTCGTGAGGTCACGCCAGAGTGTCCAATCACCGATGAGGAGGCCAAGACACGGACGCCTGAGTCTGCATCTGTGTGTGTGTGTGTGTGTGTGTGTGTGTGTGTGTGTGTGTGTGTGCGTATATGTGTGTTCGTGTGTAATCCAAGGCTCAATCTCACCTACTATTTTAAGAATCTACTCCCTCTCTCTTCAATCTCTGCTGCGCTCTTCATCCGTCTTTACAGAGAGGAACTACACTCTGTGTTATACTGCCGGGGTTCTACAATACACCCACACACCCACACACACACACACACACACACACACACACACACACACACACACACACACACACACACACACACACACACACACACACACACACACTGTATATTCACTTCCACTTGCACTAGAAGTCTATTTATAAGCAGGTGTGAAGAAACAGGTGCAGGTGAAAATCACTCTTCTCAGACAGCATGTGACTGAGTGTGCGGGCGAGTGTGTGTGTGTGTGTGTGTGTGTGTGTGTGTGTGTGTGTGTGAAGCAATGCTAATTTAGAGCAATATTCCAGGCGTAATCCATACAATCAGATGGAGGCGGAAGGAGAAAACAGAGGAAGTCCTATGTTTTCTGCGTAGGCATTAATCCATTAATCTTTACAATGAATGTAGTTTCCCAGTAGAGCGCCATCCCATTCCCAATCCTGCAATGTGATTGGCTAGAACTCCTCGGCTGTGCTAGACCAGCACTTGTTCAACCAAAGTTTGTCGAGGTTTCAGGCCCAGTTTCTCACAAGTTATCTGTTTTGAGTAAAAAATATCTAATTGGATCAAATCTTGAAATCGGGTTGTTCAAAAGAAAGAAACACAAAGTGATATTTGATCTTTTGGAAAGGTGGAAGACTAGTCGCACTTTTGCGTTTTGGTCATAGACCGTAAATATTATTGGAAGAAGCCTGAGTGACGTAAGCCATGTGTTATGGCAGGGGGGCTCTGAAGGCCACCGCCATGACATGCTGAGAGCTGGAGCTGAGGCGTATTGACCAACCATTACATTGCGCCAACCTGTCAATCATGTCAGCTACGCATCGTTTTGAAAATCAAAATGGATGATTGGTAAAAATTCACCCCCCTTACAGTGTGTGCCCATGAGGACAGCAATCAGACCTATTTGTTTTTTTTGTACCAGGCTGTAAACATTAACTTTTACTGTAAAAAATGACTTTTTTTGTCTGTGGTGTGTATGTGACTTCCGGTGCTCTTGGAGCAAGTTTCAAGCAGACACTCGACGAACTCGCAGGATTTTGCACTTCCGCATTGGCCTCATCTTTGAAGACTGTAGGTTGGTTTTGGTTCATCTGCAGGGTTTGATAGTGCAGGTAGGAAGACCGACCAGTAGGGAGATGCAATAGTCAAAAATAAGCTAACTGTCTGGCTCTTTCATTTTGTGTGGATTCTGGCGCCTCCTGTGACAAAGTTGGTAGTATGTAGTCCCATTTAGAGCACATTTAATCTGGATTTGGTCATCTTTAAAACTCTGTATCTGGATATGTTTTATCCTATCCAGTTTTTGTTTAAAAAAAAAAAAAAAAAAAAGGGGACACGTGAGAGATTGATTAACTGATGCTGGATAGCAAAAAAAAAAAAGGTGATTTCCAAAACGAGCTCATTCTTATCCAGATTAGACCCTTTGAACAACCAGGAACAGACTATCAAACAGAAGAGGAAGGCTTGTGTGATTCCTTTCCTTTGATGGGATGAAATAGTATATTCTGGTAGTTTTACCTTCAGTGGAGGATCCAGACAGATCAATGACCACGTACACCTTCCCCTCTGGCTCCAAGTCAATCTGGAAACAGAGGGAAATAAATAATAGATAAATAAAATGGCTTCACAGTGAGTACAGCTGTGTCCTCCAGCACAAACAAACACATCGTTGCACATACAAGAGGTCATTATCCCAATTACCAACATTCTCCTCCCCCTACCATTTACTCCTCCATCAGCATCAACAATCACCATCTTTAGCACATCTTTTACGTCTAACCTCAACATTATCTCCTGCTGCACTGTCTCCAGCATAATTGTTGAACATTCAATTTCAAAATCACAACAAACAATTCCACATTTATTGGCCACATACACAATTATACATCGTAGTGATTTTTTTTTTAGTACCTGTCAAAGCAAGTGTTATACACATTATATACATGAAATACATTTAAAATACAGGAAAAACCTCTGAAGTGTACAATTAAAACGTTAAAATACAATATAAAAGGGTAGTGAATGTTGACACATTATATTCATTAGATCAGTTTAAAGTACAGAAAAACGCCTTGAGAGTACAAGGAAACTATATTAATGCGAGAAAATAAAATAAAGAGTAAAAAGAGATGGCTTCTTGTACACTTTATAATTATAAACGTCTGGGAAATGATATATGGACTTGAGCATGTATAGTGGTTTTTTAGTGTTCTGACTACTCAAAGCGCTGGAGGTCACACCAACACATTCACACGCTTATGGCAGAGGTCGCTATGTAAAGTGACCATCAGAATGAACTAATCCCATTCACAAACATTCATACGCAGACGAAGCAGCGGGAGCAGCTTGGGGTTAAGAGTCTTGCCCAAGGACGCGTCGAACATGTGGCTGCAGGGGCTGGGGATCAAACCCCTGACCTTCAGGCGTTGAGAGATGACTGAATCTACCAACGGAGCCGCTCAAATTGCTCCCCACAAACGTACAGTCCCTTGTAAAGGCTTTAATCAGTCATTTGGAAAATAAAGCGCTTTCACACTTGCGCAAAACTCCTGAAATATGAACGCAAAAGGCCACATTTTTCACCCTGACTTTATCCAGAGTTCCTCCTTCCAGCCCCTTCAGTATTTTTATTCCGCATGAAGTCGACGTGAGCTGATGTGAGAATGCAGCCGGATATGATCAGGGGAATTCACCTAGAGCCTTGCCTAATGGCTTGATAAAAGAACACAGGTAGCGGTCAAGCTCGTCTGTTAAGTGATGAAACTCAAAACACTAAAAAGGAAAACAAATAGGTTTAGTTTAACTCACATCTTGACTAATGAGAGGACTTAAGACATGTGGACTTAATTAAGGTACATCTGAAATGACAGATAAATCTGTTGATAACAAGTGACCCTATATTGTTCATATCTGTTTTTCCAGTGTGCCGTGCAACCACCACACAGGCAGGTTGACCAACCGGCTTAATATTCCTGTTGGAGGAATGATAACATTGACCACCCTGTGCATGCAGGAGAGGTTAATTTACATACAGAGATTAACCCTAACAGTGTGTAACATATTATCCAAGGGGATACTTTATAAGCAAAGCAGCAATAAAAAGGTTTCATGCCGCGGAAGACATGAAATAAATATGTATAAAATATTGCATTGGCACGTTGAAGCGCTCAAATTAGCGTCCTTGACAAAATGTTCCTGAGCTGCGAAGACTTTGCGGCCAACAAATCTGCAGCATTGCATGTTGGACAAAGTGAAGCTGGTGGAGACTCATCCAAACCTCGTATTTTTAGATCACCAGCGACCCACTCCTCTCTGTGTCAGCAGACTGTACAACGGGAGGAATCGATCTATTACGATTTACTCACAGGTGGTGTGATGAGATGCCAAAATAAAACTGACTAGTTGGTGGAGGACAAGTGAAGGTGAGGTAGAGCTGCTGCCTCAGGAAATGATGGAGCTGCATGACATATTATATGTGTATTTTAATGTATTAATCCTTGTATTTAAAGGGCATCAATTGCATATAACAGAGATTAAATAATATGTGAAAAGTTAAGCTTACTTAAGTCTCCATATTTCTTCTTACCATGATCAAACAGGTTATTATTCCCTGCTGTTTGTTTGTTTGTGGACAGGATAACAGAAGAACTAGTAGCTCATTTTAACTCAACTGGTTGAAAGGTCGAGGTTGAAAGAACACAGACACTTTTGGACTGCTTTGGAATCCGACTCACTGATGAGCAATTTTTGTGTTCTGGTTTCTGTTTGAAGTTCAAGTAGTAACGTCCACGAGCAGTTAGCAGTAATTGACTGGATGCATGATAACAGTCCATGCAGAGAGCAAAAAGGGACGTAACACAACGGCTGTCATGCAATCCTGGAGAACACCAGCAGTCATATAACATAGATCAGGGGTCTCCAACAGGTAACTCGGGAGCTACAGGTAGCTCGCGGGCAGGTTTTCAGTAGCTCACCTGACTGTGTTAAAAATAAAAATAAATCTGACTACAGTAAATGCACCTCTTCCTACTATTCATGTATTTGGCCCATAAAAACAAGTAGTAAATGTTTTCTTGGACATTGATGTGAATTTTCAGCAACATAGCTTACTATGTGGCCACAATAAGAAGTGCTAAATATTCAAATTTTTTTTCTTGGACCTTGATGTGAATTTAAGATTATTGATAAGCATTGGCTCATTGCAATTTCCCACGTGTACAAACGGTAGCTTAATTCAGCTGATGTGTGCTGTGTAAATAAATGCAAGCGATTTGATGCAAGTAGCTCTTGGCCACTTTCATTTTTTCAAAGTAGCTCTCAGATGAAGAAAGGCTGGAGACCCCTGGAGACTCATGAAGCATAAATGTTACTATTTGATGCTTTGATGATCATTTGCATACAAGTGCAGCTCTGCTTTTTGAGATTGTTTCTCAGCTTGGCCTTCATCTCACTTATCCAGTTGCTTGTTGGACTGTACAAAGCAGCGCACAGAAGATTGAAGTCTTGGCTGAAATGACATCATCACTAATTGGTGGCTTTACCGAAAATCCTCAAAAAGTAGGCTAGCACGCTAGAAGTTTTACAGTATTGGACCATACTATAGCTATGGGTTTAAGATTGGTATTGGAGGGACAAAATGGTATCTCTGATCTGATATGTGAAATATTTACATTTAAGAAGTACTGAATCAATTAAAAGATGAAAAATCATTTTGATGTGATTTTACATTTATCCAGACAGAAAAAGCTGATAGCTGTTGTAGATTTGCATACTTTAAATTAGAGCCAGGCCGATTAATCTACCAGCCGATAATATCAGCCGATATCAGAATATCAAGTCACTTCAACAGATATGCACCATTATTACTAGATTTATTCACCAGTCAGCATCTTATCTGAGTTTCACAGTTTTAAACTAGCAGTTCTCTTTCACCAGCAGAGTGTGCTCCATGGATTACAACAAGCTTTATCAATCTCCATTAGTGTCAAGCAGTGATGCATGTCCAGTTGTGACCATCTTGTCTTATACTGAATATCTTTTTGTGATTTTGATAATTGCAAAGTGTTTGATAATTGTATTTGCGGGAAATAAATGTGTATATCTATATCTATCTATTTCTACAGATCGAACATAAATAAAAAAAAAGATATCTGCATTCATTTTTTTCTCTTCCTTATATATCGATATCGGAATCAGCTCCAAAAATCCCAATTATTTGGTCCCTACTACTCTCACAGTGCCCATCCAGCTTATTAGGCACATATTGAAGTAATTAAAATAGATATTTACAAGCAATTCGGAGTATTCAGAAGTTATAAATAGTTCAATTTGTGTTTGCAGGTGTCATCAAAATAGAGGCTAATTCATTCTGGCAACTTGAAAACGCACCAAGAAAAAAAAGAAACATTTCTGCTCCATCATTATACGAGACGAGCAAAAGTACGTTCTACATGCGTACAGACTAACTCCACCAATAATGACATCATCCCACTTCAAAATCCGTGCAGTGACAGCGATTAGAGAGAGTGCAACAGAGAGCGATAGAGAGAGAGAGAGAGAGAGAGAGAGCAGGAGAGAGTGAGGAAGAGAGGTCCAAATCCTTAGTTAAGCTCTGGGACAGCAGCAGATCCTCTTATGCAACAGTCACACACACACACACACACACACACACACACACACACACACACACAGTACATGTCCATGCATTGCTGAACATGAGACACGAAGATCTCGCAGAAACAAATAGGAAACAACAACTGGACAATTAGACACACTGCACACAGAAAGGGGTGATGCAGCAGAAAAGAACAAAGATGCACAGAAATAGGAAGAATAGACAATCAGGATTCACATTTAACCTGAGTCTTGATCACAAAAATGACCACTGCTACGTGATGAATAGTGTCAGAACACAACTGGAAACATTAAAACATCTACAAATAATATCAAATATATAAAACACAACTCTTCAAACACAGATTTTTTTTTGTTTTTATTGAATATTTGCTCTAAAACTCAATTTCAGGAAGAAGAATCAGTGTTCAAATCCTCATACAGTATCTGCTTGCATCTTCTTAAATTATAAGACAGGGGAGAGTACAGTCACTTTGTGTGCCGTTGTATCTTACAGTGGAGGAGGTTGTTTTTGTTTTTCACCTCCTCCACTGAATGATGTTCTCCAGTTTGATCTCACTGCTGTGAAATGACAATAAAGTATTGTATTCTATTCATAACGATTCCTTTATTCACATTAAGTCAATAAAATCCTTCGTCATGCACTTCCTTTCAGATGCCCTGAGTTTTTATATCACTCTGATCTTTTCTCTGTGTTGACTTTTGTGAAGCACTGTGAAAAAACGCATCGGCTTGTTTTAAAACAAGGCCTTTATTTGATAAACTGTATCGAATTGTTGATTTGGTGAATAGTAATTACTTCTAAAACAATCAATCGAGGAGAGGCGAAGCATCTGCAAGTATTTTTATTTTGAAAAATATGGATTTTTAAGCAAAAATGACAATAGTTCTCTTGTCCCAGGCGATTCAAAAAAGAGGATTTGCCGCCATCTAAAATTGCAAACTGAATATTTCGTGGGTTTTGACTTCTAGTTGAACTAAATGAGGTGAATGATGGTCTCACTTTATGCATACGGAAGATGTAATCTAATCTTCAGAAATCAGAAAATGAATCAACAAATAACCGGTAATAAAATAATCAGTTACCAGATTTTCAAAGAATCCATCCTTTTCTAAATACAACCTAATAGATAAAGACTGGGGGGCATATTACCATGTGTGCTGTATCATCCTGTTGTTGCATGTATAACACAACAACAACAACAGCAGCAGCATGGGATTTGTAAAATAAACGCTGTTGGATTCTTGATGTCTACCCTTGAAAATGATGTGCTAATCCCCAAATGCAACCTCTTGCATAACAGCGCATCTCAGCGAGGATTTCAGCTGAAAGATGGACTCAGAGTGATTTGGATCAGAGTGGAGCGGATGCACGGCACCACCATTGATTTAGTGCTCTTCTCCTGAGGTGGCACATCGGCCAAAAAAAAACAGTAACTGCACTGGCCTCACATTACGGCCACTCGACACTTTGGCTCAGAGGTGCCTTCAAGATAGATTTCCTGTTCATTTATTTATTTTGTTTTATTCTGTAAAGGGACCAGGTACAATATGAAACATAAATGTTACTATTTGATGCTTTGTGCCAGAGTTAGCTTTGAGCTAGTTTACATCTGCAGTCCCTCGGCAGGTCAAAATTAAAACAACCAATATTATCAGTGTGTTTAAATGCATCATTATCAGCACTACACAGATATGGGTTTTTAATAGACATGGGATAGATCAGATCTTATATCGATATCAGGTCCGATATTGAAGTGATTTACGTATCTGATATCGGACCGACAGCGCCGATCCACGTCCTCGATCAAGAAGTATGGTTGGGCACTTTTTAACATTCTCAGCTCGCTCAGTCTCACTCTGAAGACGTTCAGACTGAACTGTTAGAAGTGTCCACAAATTGTCTCCATGACGACGTCCAGACGAGATTGGAACAGCTCCTTCTATGTGATCAAAAGTCAAATTCTTACACTTCAGTTTAAAAGATTTAATTTGAAAAACCTGACAGCTGTTGTTGCTTCCTGCCTTACACATAATACCAAAAACAACAACAACAATATTAGTTATCATATAAAAAATATTAGGATCAGTATCGGTATCTGTACATATCTGTACATATATTTTTTTAAATCAGTGATAAGAAGGGTGACACATTAAATACCTGAGAATGTGAAGGTCCACTCAGAAATGTTAGTTATATAAATCTTTATTCAATTTAAAAATATGGATGATTTTATCCATGCACATATTATAGTGGTAATCATCCAACTACAGTGTAACCATGTATCCTAGCAACAGGCATTACTATGGTTGAGGCGTTGCTTTTTTTGGGGTGAGAGCACGTAAAATACTGTAACAGGATCGTGTACAGTGAATAAAAAGAGATCCTTTTGTATGGTAAATAACTGTTTGACAAAGCACACCACGCTGGTCCTTAAATTGTGATATAAAAAATGTGTAAAAAAAACAATTAAATCTTCACCAAAGCTCCACCAAAAGTCACCAGTACAAGACAAGTTCATATGCTGATCCAATCTAATCTAAAACGGTGTTTTGAGAAAAAACAGTTTTCCCAGTTTTCGTCGTGCTAACTTAAGAAAAATGGCCGGGGCACTGCAACTGTTCTTAAAAAAAAAAAAAAGACTAAAAAAGATCCTTTTTTTTATTCCAATTTTGGGAATATACCATTTAATTCAAACACCTTAAATTGCCATCACAGGTGTAGTAATGTCAATGTTGGTCCTGCGCATCTGACGTCATAGGAAGTCATAAGAGCAGACAATGAAAAAACCCAGCCTGTAGTATGAAATAATAATGAATAACCCTCGTAATGGATTCTTATCGTCGCCCCTCAGTTTGCTAAACCTTATCTACGTCATTAATCTACTACACTGAATAGAGCCATTGTTTACGTTATTAGTAATTAGATATTATCCTCAGCTGACATCTCAACATGTGGACAGTGAGAGGCGTCACAGGAGTCAACTTACACTCTCCTGTCTGTGATTCTAACTCACCATGTCACAACTGTCATTACACATATCATGTCCAACTCTGTCCCATTCTTCAGCAGCTAACTCAGGAGTGAACAAACAAATAAACACATGTATTTCCTACTACGATACACCCTGCAGTAACTGCACTAATGTTTACTAAGGGGTTGTATGTAGATTAACTCACAAATGCATAAATTAGCTTCGTGTTACCATTATTATAAGCACTGTAGAAGTTCTGGTCGGGGCTGGAAAATGAGACAATAACGACAGTGATTACAAATTCTACCTTTTCTTTAAGCTGCGCAAACACATTACTATGAGTAACAGTTTGTATGGGAACAAACCTACAGGAGATTTATCACTAAACTCTACAGTTCACATATGAAACACGCTTTGGCCCTTTAAGTGTATTGTTTTGTAGTCTTCCCATAAACGCATATTTACCTCCTAAGCAGGAAGTTAACTTAAAAACAGATCTGATCAGAATAATCTGTACGGCATGGCCGACACCAGAGCGACAGAACTGTTGAGCAGAGAAGGGCTTTTAGCCAAATAGCCAAATATTTTCCTCAGGATATGTCGGTGACCAAATGAGCTAATCGAGAGTGTGCATTCAACTGAAATTCATCGAGTGGATCATACATGACTAGGGATCTTTATTGAGACCACTGCCAGGAAAACAAACACATTTTATCTCCAATCAAAAGTATTATTTAGTCTAGTTTCTTGCCAAAAAACAAATGTTCTTTTTCTAAAACGTTACAATTGAACACAACATGATCTGATGTTTTATTTATTGATGAATGAATGTATTTTGATATTTTGCTACTACAACAGCACTGTGAAGTCCACGGCAAATTTCCCACTGGGACAATAAAGTTCATCTTATTTCTTATTTCCCTTTGACAAATAGTCATTAAACTGACCCGACATTGAACTCGTCATAATGTAACCTTACATACCCTTGGTTAGTTCACGAACTGGCTTTTACCCTGATGATTTCAACATTGGATTACTGTTTTTAACTCACAGGACTTTTTTTTTACAAAGTTTAGGTGTTTTACCACGCCTGCTTTGAGGGGCCGTAGTTGCGGCCGTAGTTGACAGATATTTTGTAACCCGACAGTCGAAGCTGCTGCACCTCGGTTCAATTTGGTCCCCAATATTGATGTTCTTGTTGCCTGGCAATTCAATCTTATTCAAAAAGGAACCGGGTTTTGATCCCCATCTCTATTGATGACTCAGACTAAATATTTCTATTACTTCAGTGCAACTTTTGAATGGCGTAATACCTCATTCTACTGATGGCTAACATGTTCACTATACTGAAGTTAAAAGCTTGTACATTTTTCTGTTTTTATTTGCTTGTCCAAAATCCAAAACTCAATAGATACAGCTGTGCTTATTACAAGATTAAGCAGCTATGTGCTAATTGATTTTTTAGCAATAACTTCAGCCCCAAAGTAGCTTTTCATTTAGTCATTCTAAAATGAAATTGTTTCTTATCAAATATTTCCAGAATACACATTTAATCAAGAGATAATCTAGGGCTGAACCTTTGATTCTTAACACGGTTATTCTGTGGGACATGGCACTGATTGTGTAATCTGTGGTTCCTAGAGTCCAATGTCATGTTGTCAAATCCTTTATCGGTCATTTACTCAAAAATTGATCTTAAATATGCACAGCTTGTTAGAACATTTTAAACATTACGCCAAGTCACAAGCACGCCACTTCTTGGACATCCATGTTTTTTTTTTCCCGGTTTATCCTTCTCAAGTAATTGTTTATGTATTTGTTATTAATTTTTAGCTCTGATTAAATCCCACATAACATGATATAAGGGCTTAATCCACAATTACCCCCCCCCCCCCCCCCCACCCCAGTTAAACGGATAATCACATGACTTGGATTTAACCTGCTGTGTACGGACACACACATTCCCCGCCCTGACAACCAAGTACGGTAGGAGAGAGAGCTGGAGAAGCTAGTTCGCCTCATTAATCTTGTTAGTCCAATTAGGACACCGATACAGCCAAGGAGACGGATAACTTCACAAACTCCCCCCCCCCCCCCCCCCCCCCCATCACACACACAAACAGGAAGCTGAGTGTCAGGATGTGTGTGTAAATTCTGTAACTGTCTGGGGATTTTAAAGTGGACTTCAGAGAGGGGTTAGCATTAAACACACGTACAAGCTTAACTCTCTTGCGTTCAAACACACGAGCTGCAAACACACACACACACACACACACTTCTAAAGAATAGAGAAGGCACACATACACACACCATATGCAGCACCGCAGAGAGGCACTCAACCAGGCAGACGGGGCACTCAAAGCTTGCATTATATCAATACTGTGGAGCTAACCCCCTCCCACTCTCCGTCCATCTAGCTCGCTATCTCCGTCCAAGCAGACAGCTCTGTGTGTCTCTCTCAGGAGCGTTTAGTCTCAGTGACAGCCTCCCACATCCATCTGTCAAATAACAAATTTCGGCTTCGAGAGAGCTCGACCGCGTTCACACAATGCCATGCCTCTGTGTGTATGTGTTTGTCCTTCTTTTCCAACAGTCAGCAGCTCAAGCGCGTCGGCCTGGACACACTCACACACACGCACACACACAGGAGAGGCCCATGCTGAGTGAGACAGCATGAGAGTCATGCATCTTTAATGTAACATCACAGACGGCTAATAATGTAAGAGGAGCTGTGGGGAGATGAAAAGAGAGGACGGGGGGGGGGGATTCAACAAAGCCTGTTCCCACCCTGCTGAACAGGGGACTGGTCCACATGTCCAGTAGCGTCTACCAGAGAAGAGGGAAATTAGATTTTGAAGAATGGACATCCCCGATTACAACCGTCCTGTCTGCTCAGTCATCTTCAAGCTCACAAACATTTAACGCGGCTGTGTGATATCCAGATGGACTGGCAGACGGCCTGATGAGCGGCCTCTGTGGACCGGGCAGTCATAGCTGTTGGATCCGTCTAAATGAAAAACCCACTTCACAGAAACGCAAGCTGGTGAAGGAAGCCCTCTCTCCTGCTTGCAGTTATTTTTAATAAATCTTACTCGAGGTTTGTGTAAAATGGTAAATAGAAAACCGACTGTTTAGTGCTTTTATGAGCTAAGTCTTCTGACCACTCAAAGCACTTCTACGGTACATGACGCGTTCACCCATTTGCACACTTATTCTGATGCTGAGGCCAACCATCAGTGTTTACTTATCCTGTTGATACCCATTCTCAAACCCACTGGCTATGCCACTCGGGAGCAAGTTTGGGGTTCGAATGAAAGTTTTAATTTGTGTCATGAAAAAAACTGTACCCTTTGCAAGAATCTGCTCAGTTTTGTGGGTATGACATGTTAAATTTAAATATCCAATTACTGTAATAATGGTAAACTGTTGGTTTGTCTTTTCTGACAGTGAAAAACATTTTTAATATCTGATCTCAAATACCGCTAAAAATACTGTTTAGGTCCTAATCCTGCTAACGCCAGCTACTATTCTTAAGTTTTTAAATGCTTGACAATATGGGAAATATCAATTTTGCTTAGAGGATTGATACTGTTTTTGTATCAGTATATAGTAGGGGTGGGAATCACCAGAGTCCCCACGATACGATATTATCGTGTTACTTGAGAAACGATATTCTATTGCGATTTTTAACATTTTGCGATACGCTGAGAATTGCGATACAATATACTGTGATTTTAACTTCATCCTTTTTTTCCATATGTCTAAAATCATATAATTAAAGCTAAGCTAACCAGCTGCTAGCTGTAGGCCCCCTTTAAAATATAAATGTGGTATCAATCTATTCCTTAAGACAAGATTTATCAGAATGAAACGATGTTCTTGATGTCCTCTAACTTGATGATTCCAGCTACTGTTCATTAACGTCCAGCTCTCTGTCATTATCACTTGTTAACCCCCAAGCTAGTTGTTAAATACCAGCCTCACAGTCCCATGATGACATTAGTTGGATTAGTTTATCTAGAGTATGAATCACCACTAAGTGAGAGGGGGGAAACACACAGTCTGTTCAAACTTTAAAAGGATAATAAGCGATGATCCTTTCTTGAAAAACAAAACTAAAACAGAATGTTCCCTACAGCTCAAATTGCTGGTGACTAAGACTGTAAACTGGCAACAATTTGACTATAATCTAATATAGATCAAGGGAAAGACTAAGTTAATTTAAAATCGTTTCATTCTATGTGCAGTAAACAAAAGTTGATTGGTACTAAAAAAGATTCAATAACAAATCAAACTTTTAAAGAGACTTTAACTCAATCTCATTTGTATGTGCATGAAGAAAACACCCTGAAGTATTGAGAGAAGCAGCACATCCATATACAGCTACGGGGAATGTCAGTCATCGGTAGAGTTTCAACAAAGGCTCTCATTGGCTGTAATAGGCTGCAATAAAGTGTCAAAAAAAATTCAGCGGAATAGCAGAGTTTTCTAAACAGTTCTGTGGATCGTTATGGATCTAATGTGTTTGGATTAAATCTTTCACCGGATGACTTTATTTTGGGGGATTATTATGATCAATCTTCAAATGGTGTGTCAACAGACGCTGTTTGTTTGTTTGTCGCTGCTCCGACCCGCACACACTGGGCCGTCAGTGTGTGTGCCAGCTATATTGGACGTGTGTAATGTGGTTATAAGGTCACCGTAATGCAGACTTAATGAGAGAGAAAACGATGGATCAAGTCCTAAAATAGACCAAAAAAAAAAACATTTTAAGTCTAGAAGACACATAGTTGAATGACGTGGATAAACTGAAATGAGAATATGGATCAATGAAAAAAACAACAACATAAAACTTTTGACTATCAGTCGACGATGGGCAAAATCTGACAAATCAGACTCGCCTGTGGAAATCCTTAGGCAGGGACAGGCCTCAAATTCTGCTATCAAATCAGGAGATCTTCGCTTGTGGAAACGTATCGATGATGATGCGTATCATCACAATAATCCTTACTTAAGAGCGCAGGACGGTTTGCAGCAAGCAACTTCAATCGGTGCATTCATGGGAGGGATGTACCAGCAGACACCTCTCTCTCTCTCCCTATCTCCCTCTGCTCTCCCTCTCCCTCTCTCTCTCTCTCTCTCTCTCTCTCTCTCTCTGCAATTATATGGGGAAAAAAGCTCACGTCAATATACTGGACGGTCAGCCTGAGTATCGTCTATGTGCAGGAAACACTGTAATAGGAAAATATTATTTATCAAAGTTATGAATTAAAGTTTTGGCTCAGTGATCTGAAATTTGCACTCTTTAAATACCAAAACAAACAAAACAAGTCCACAACCAAAATCAATGACAGAAAACATCTTCATTTGGGTTCAAATATCTTTAATTTGGTTCAAATTTCTTTTTGGATGTGTAAAAATAGACACACGTATGTAGAGGGGGGGGGGGGGGGGGGGGCAGACAGTGGGTGTTTCACCAGCTGTCCCGGAGGTCTCAAATATCCTCCCATTTCTTCCCTTTCACTGAGAACATGCATTAAACAGCCCCCAGCACACACTTACACACCAAAGGGTGACCTGGTTTGGCATCAGTAGACAGAGCCCCGTGCTTATCTTTGTGTCTGTGCGTGCACGTGTGTAAGTATATGTGTGTGTGTGTGTGTGTGTGTGTGTATTATCAGGGTGGCTACAGCAGATCTTAAATCTAGTCTGTCCTACTTAACCAGCCGGTCAACAAGGGGTGGAGCCTGTGATTTCATACAAATTACTGTGGTGAGGGAGTGGAGTGTGGGGTTACGGGGAAGAAAAGGAGGCGTCGGCCTTAATGATGGACAGAGTCAGCATGTCTTAAGAGAGGATGTAAACTCAGTGTTACCCCTTACATAAAAATACGGTTTTCTAATGGTGATGAGATGATGATGGATAAAGTCTTAATTTTACCATCGTAATTTAAATAGTAAAAAAAAAAAAAACTGTAATGGGTCAAACCGAATCCACAAGCTGAAGTACTGTACACAAGAGGATGAGTCCATTAAATATGTTCAAAGATGTTTGCAGCATTACCTTTTGATCTAATTTCAGACTACAGACCTGACCTGTTTTATGAAGCACTTTATAGTCTGACATAAGGAGAGCTCAATAAGAGCTGATAGCAACACAAGGCTAATAAAATGAGCTCGTATCCTGCTTTACTTCTCTGTTTCTCCGTTCTGTCACCACTGTCTTCAAAGTCTGAGCGCTGGTCTTTTGCACTTGTTTGAATTTCGACAATAAAGGAGAAAGGTGTTACACTTTCATTTCTCCTCTGAGTTTGCCATCATTATTAAACATGATAACAAACTACAAAGTTAGAAATATGGTCCACCATCAATTAAAAAATGCTGTTTTAGTCCTTGCTCAAATTACAACGAAAGTTTTATGAATAATCCTCAAAATGTTCAATTTTAATAACATCTTTTAAATTTGGTTGCAGCCATTTATCTTGGCTGCTGGTCATATGAATACGTGAGAGTGTGTGATTGTCAAGTGTCAAATGGTGCCTGGCTGACATCTGACGTGGACCGTGTCCCTGACTCCAGCAGCCTCACAGACTCGAATGTTTACATGAAAACAGAGCTTATGTCTACACTTCATCTACTGCCCCCCCCCCCCCCCCCCTCCTTTTACCACCATCAGCACTCTCCTCTTTGCTTTCTATCATTTCTTCCCCCACCCCAATCTCCCTTGAAATAACTGCAATATTTTAACCTCTTATAACACTTACCAAGAATTTTGCTCTATCTTTGTAATTGTATTAAAACATGTATGCAACAATACTGGAGAGAGACATTTGTAACAGTGGTATAATAAACAACACAGTGAGACAAAGAACATAAATGTAATAATTGTTGTAGCGCATGAGGTAAGACTTCTCTGAAATCAATTTATTTCAGGTCTGATCTCTTTTCCAAAACACTACACCGCTGATCTAAAAATATTTACTGCAATATTTAAATGGTGTTTAAATGGTGTAGCAAATTTCAACTGATTTATTGGGAATCTAACATGTTTATTAGGTTTTTTCTAAAGACAATAAAAAACATGACACAAGATACCAAAGCTAAGAATACCAAAGCATACTTACTTTAGCTTAGAAGCCAACAAAGTGAATCTATCTTTGTGCTAACACAACATCTTATTATACCAAAAACAATTACAAAAATTAATACTCATGCTAATAAACATGCAATTTTTTAATCATAAATTCACATTGTGTTGAGGCATGGCTGAAGCCGGAGACAGCACAGCAGGAGCTCCACATGCACACACAGCGCTGCACTCGGCCTGCTGGCTCAGCTGATCCTGTCTCGCCCTTGCAACGCCTCGGTAACTACCTCTATAGATGGTAATGAGGCTTGGGGGTCACTTCGTTGCGACATTCATATTGAAGGCAAACGTCACAGGGACGTAAATCTCGCACTTTGACACTGCAGTCTGAATATGTCTAATCTAACCGTTGTATTATCAGCTGGAAGACACTACAGCTAACAAGCTGGGGAGGCAGTAGGTAGGGACTTGGGTTGGGAAACGGTAAGGTCGCCGGTTCAAGTCCCGGAGCGGATCAAATTACAGTAGTTGCTCTGGCAGCTGGAGAGGCTCCGAGGTGCCCTTGAGCAAGGCACCGAACCCCCAACTGCTCTGATGCGCTCCCTGCCTAGCGCTGTGTAGCAGCCCCACTCTGACGTCTCTCCACGCATGCATGTCCACAGATCCCGTTTGTGCATGTGTGCGATTCGGGCCATTCGGGTGTGTGAGAAGCACGTCGCTCAATAACAGAGCGTCAAAACAGAATCTCTCTCAGGGATTAATAAAGCATTTCAAAAATAAACAAAACAAACTATTTTCATCTTTCTAGCAAAAGCAGAAAGCAGAAGCACGTCTGAAAAGCTGACACAAAAGTATAAAATAGAGCATCACCAGATGTCTTCCATTACATTTAAGTCCAAACCTTAAAAATAACATATCCAGACTCCTTCAGTTTTAGAGTGTGTATATGGTTATACAGTAAATAGGCCTTTCACTATAAAGTCACAGCAGATATGGGATGAGGGATGCTTGTTTCAGAGTGATGTGGCGTGTCCCTTTTATGTGGTCCTGTTCCCGCCAGTAAAAACTCATTATATTGTGGCAGATGGCAGAGAAGGCGATGTTTTGCCAGAGTGGATTTTGTTTGCAGCATGGGGATGATTTGGTTAAGGTACCAAAAAAAAAAAAACGTAAGATCATATTTAAAGTGTTTTATGGCACCGACACGACAGACTTAACCAGCGCTGTCCCAATGATTTCCTGTCATGTTTTCTTGTTCTTCAAATTTTCAAAATCATGTACCCAGATGTCTTTAGCCAAAACTACTGCAAATAAAAAGATTGATAGTGGCAAATGACTGTAATGCTTTAAGACATAATGAACTATTTTATATACTTTAAAGCTCCTATTCTTAATTGTTATCCTCCTGATCATGATCAGCTAAGGAATGCACAGACATGAGGGGTGGGGCAGAACATCGATAAAGGCATTATATAGTGTCACCCTGACTCATGGGACACAATTAATGAATCGCAGATGCCAAACATTAATATTTAATTTTTCAAAATTTGGTGTTCTTATCAGATTTTCCTGCTAATTTGTCTCACACGCCGTTTACACATATGCACTCCTGAAAATATCTAGATAACTACGGGGGACTGCTCCAGATATTCTCTTCACATATGCTCCTCACAGCGGGAGATTATCCCTGTCGGACGGGAGAGGGGGGATGTCCTGAGGTAAGATGTGACAAAAAACAAACGTTGTGGAAGTAGCGGACGAAGCAACAGAGTCCGCTTTACAACGCTATAATGAGAATATTTGCCTTTATAGCAAAACATAATGCAGCAGTTTAATTACGTGCACGGAGATCACAGTGGTCACGTGCATACATGCTATGCACCGTGCAGGAGTCATAGTAATTAAACGTCACTCCCCCTCCCATTGGCTGGAGGTGAAATCTACGTATAATCTCAGGTTCTCACTTCAGCTCTCTCAGACTCGCTCCTCCTGCACGAGTTTTTCAGGCGTTATCTGCGAGTATAAAAGCCATATATTTCTCACTACTTCACGACTCCTCCTGATGGCGCCTAGGACATAAATGAAGATCACGAGAAGGTGAGTTAACCGGCCGAACAAGAAGTTGAAAGCAAGATTTTATAAAAAAAAAAAAAAAAAAAGGTGAAGGCAGCGGGATAATGTTAAAAAATTATACGTAAGAGGAGACACTGACACCCAGTTGCAGTGAATAAATACATCAATCCAGCAATTTATTTTCTTCAGGTTGTCAGATATGGTGATGTAATCCTGATATCATTGATGTGGGCTTTGTGTTATATTGAGTTAACCTGCGTTTCCGCCCCTATCAGACATGGTTTTGTTTACAGTGGTAAGTGTCTTGCCTTTTTTTTCCAAGGGGAAACAAATACATTTTTTACGACACATTTTAATACAAATAACCTCAAAATGCTTCACCTGAAATAAAGTCGTCAGTTAACATGCACGCAAAATGTGTAAGGTAAGTGGCAGTAGGGTTCTGATTTAAATGCTAGTTCACATAAAGGGCAAATAATGGTCTGAACTGTGTAAATAAATTAAAGGTAAGTTCTGTCAATGTTGGTTTCAGAAGAAGCTCTAGACTACAACAGATACTAAAAGTGATGTTGATATGAACACTGGCTCACTCAATGATGAATAAAGGTGGATAATTGAAATACGCAATACACAATCTCTACAATTGAAAGACCCTCCACCTTTTAAATGTCCTTTTTTTTTTTATCCGACTTCCTAAAGAACGATCAAGACGCTGTTCTACTCATCCCTCCCAATTCTCACCTACTCCCTCTCTCTACCTCTCTCTCTCTCTCTCCCCCTCTCACTCTCTGGTGTTTCTGTGGGTGAGAGGCTGTCACCAAGGGGTGACGGGCTGTCATCGTCTCCATGGGGATGGGGCTCCACGGAGCATCTCAATTACTGAGTGGGACAATTAATAAGCATCAAAGCCTGGTTAATATTTCACCAGCGGCACAGAGAGGCAACCTGGCCCACGGCGCCCCGGGTCCACGGGAGACGTTTCATGTGGAGCCGGTGGAAGACCAGAGGGAACAGGTAGCAGAGGGGAGAGGAAGAACAGAGCCGAGATGAGAGAGAGAGAGAGAGAGAGAGAGAGAGAGAGAGAGAGAGAGGATAATGAGATGAGATGAGATGAGATGAGTGAGCCGGCAGAAGGGCGGAGGATGTGAGAAAGGCAAAGCTGAGCCTCCCTCTGTGCTCATCTAAATGGCAAGAAGTGTAACATTTGATCCAAGTTTATGGCATCGTATGAAGAAATGTTAAACCCTTCATTTGATTAATCACCGATCTGCTTTCTGTGATGCTAGTCACAAAGCCTTCTTTTAGAAAGATCCCCCTTCACTTGAGTTATTACAGACTACGTAATGGACTCGTTGTTGGCACCGTGGGGTTGGAACGAGCTAAAAAAACTAACATCAGCAAGCTAACCTGCACACGGTGATAACGCCAACATGATTTTGTAGCTATCCTAATGGTTCACTTTTTTTCTTATTTCTGATCTTTACTGATGTAGCATTCGACTTCAAGATAATGACACTCAACACAACGGTTAACAGAAGTTCATGAATATCCTCAGAATTGTAGGTATTCATTTTAAACAATTCCTCAATCTATTTATGAGGCATGAGCATAACTAGACCGCACTCTTTGTTTTATTATTTAAGGATCCCAAACATGAATTATCCAATTTTAACAGACAGAACCTCAGATAGATTGAGGCTTTTTGGTGGACAACCATCTGCCTCCGCAAGTCAATAATGTGGGAAAGAGAAAGATATAGAAAGATGGAGGTGAACAGCAAGTTTGACCAGATAGGGCTAGATGAAGCAAATCTTTGAAATCATTACAAACCACAACAGAAGGGCAGGAATGTTTGCGACTAATTAATTTCAAACCATGTTAGTGGTGTTAGAGGACAAGCTGAGACAGGGATTTGTCGTCTCTGTTGCAGTGTTCAAAGCGATCCTTCTAAGAGTTGGCGAGATGTTTTAGTTTGGACCAAAGTGGGAGATCAATCGTCAGAGATACAAGAACCAGGGAATCAATCAAAAATGAAATGTCAAAGACTACTCAGTCCTTGAAGTTATCCAACAAAATATCACAAAGTCTGTCCTCCTCGCTGCTCAAATATGAGACTCCGCTACACTTCAATTTTCTAAAACTGAAAATTCAATATCTTCTATTTTGGATTATTTGTTACACAAAACAAAAAGTTGAATACGTTGACCTGGACTTAAGGAAAGTGAGGAGCACTTTGACACTTTTTCTGTGAACTTTCATGGGCTTAACAGTTAATCACTTCACAAAAATGTTTGACAAATAGATCATTTAGTAACTACTAGTTACTTTATGCTTTTAAATACACAATTCAGCTCCTCTACCCTGCAGCTGAATCATCGTTTATTCTTATATTACATGTCATGTCGATTAAAATGTTCATATTCATAGAAGTTAAAACAGTAATAGCAGTTTGTGATTGTTTAACAACCCTGTGAAAGGGACACTTTGAAGAGAAAGATGAATATCTTTGATGCCTCTTCTTGGCAATGGTCCATTCTTCCCTCAAATGCTGAACTTTATTTTGAATTTTACAATAGATGTATGCTGAAATCAGTGTATGAAACACAAATGTAGGTAAAGATTATGAAAAAACTGAATTACTCTGACTCAGATATCCCATTTACTACTTTCTTAAGCTTCCCCCCATCACATCCTTTCCTTCCCCCCGCCGAGGAGTGAATGAAAGTAGGAGCATCAGGAGGAAGCAGACGAAAGAGGACTGGAAGACAAACAAGCGAGGCAGGAAGAGGAAAATGATGGGTAAATGAATGGAGGAGGGGACGGGGGAGTGTAAGAAGAGTTGGAGAGGGGAGGATGAGGGAGAAAAGGGGGGGGGGAGGCAGGAGTGGTGAGTAATGGATAAATGAAGGGAGATGGACGGAGGGGGAAGAGGGAGGGACCGTGTCGCTGTGAGGCAGATGCATTGACGAGCCGGCTGGCTGATCAATGGGATGTGGTCAATCAACAGAGTGATCCATATGCTCTGACCTTACTCTGGACGGGTGAGGGACAGTGTGTGTGCGAGTGTGTGTGTAATGTATACTGATAAAATTACAGAACTTTACGTCAACAATTAAAGCCCTCTAAATGAACTTCTAGAATGGTTTTGCCCGTTTGGGTTTATCTGCCACAAAATCATTAGAGGGTGGGAATAATCAGACATCATTGTGATTGTTCGACGGCTAAATATTTTCCCAAAAGGAAACCTCCTTCAACGTCTGTCTCATCATCTGACAATGAAGTTTCTCGTTTTGTTCATCTCGTGTCCATCAGTTTCATTTGAAAAAGAAAGAAAGAAGAAAAACAGGATTCCAACACTGACGTAAAAATCTTCCCAAAAATATTGAATGCAAACTGTGGCTTCATGTGAACTTCATGCCCCTCAACTGTATGCTGATGAATGTCTTCACTACTGTCACACTACGGGTATCTTTAACTTAACATAGCTTGCAAAAAAAACACTGTGCAGAAACTTCACTATTTGGAGGATTTGAAGGTTCATAACTGTGAAAAATGATAAGAGTGATGCCTCCGTCTTACTCCAAACCCTGCTGACTGAGACCTCTGCTAACGTCAACAGAGAAACTCAACAAAAGAGCTAGAAAGCTATTTGGCTTTTATTTTCTATTTGAATGTCTCTCTTTTTTGCTTTTGATGTTTTCTGTGAAGGACTTTGAATTGCCTCGTTGCTGAAATGAAATAAACTTGCCTTGCCTTTTATCATTTTACATTTTTAATTGCCATAATGGCTTCATAGTTAATTAAATAACAGCTTGGCCAGTGTGTATTGATACTAAACGTCAGCGACAAAATACTGAAACGATACCATGCTGTACCAACTTTTCAGCCGCTTCTACAAACGATGCATGCTTTTTCATATAACGTATACAAACCAGGGTTTAAGTTGTGATTTTGGATGAAAATAAGCTTCCTAAGACTTCAACTTTGAGATCCACCACAAGGAATGCCTCTCTTTTTTTACACTGCATCATGGTCATATGTTAAGCTGAGAGAGGGAGCTGTGCTAAAAGCTAAACTACCCAACGACAAATTATACTCTGTTATCATAAATAGTAATCACAGTGTGAAAAGTGCAACCAAAAGACTTCCTGTTTTGGTGTCTCATATTTCAAGCTGTAATGTAAACTTACACCATTATTGTAAATACTATAAGTAGTCTTATGGTTATGAAAGTATGTGTAATTTCTGTGTAATGTGCTCAAGCAAATGACATATGCAGGTCTTGAAATTGTATGTTCACATGTCCTCGACTGCTTGTGCCGAGATCACCTTTATCAGCCTTTCATCTAACGTACAGCGAGACGAGATAACAACAAAGTAGAAGTAGAAAAACATCACATGTCAAACTGGAGCCAGACCTGAAACAAATGGCTCTTTATCCTCTTACATACACATCTGCATGTTGCACTTTCACATCACAGCCCCAACGCAAATTCAATTACATGACAGGACACCAAAACAAATGCAAGGAATTTCAGCTTTTTTCCTGACTGCTGGTCACAGTTTGTGCTTCTCTCACCGTACAGTGAGAAGAAAAAAAAAAAAAAAAAAAACCTGTTGAAGACACTGAAACAGGTTGAGCAGCAGCCTCACATTTATCGATTGTTGTATAAACATAACTCCACAGAGGGAAAAGACCAGGGCACCTAGTATTTCTTCCACTCCAATGAGGCGGGAGGAATGTGAGGAATTGAGGAGGGATGATTACAGGCCGGACTCGGGATGCCCAAATCAGATCTGATGCATGTCCCAACAGCTCTCGTGTCACTGATAGAGGAAGGGATAGCTGCAGAATCAAAGTGCAGAACTACAGCAAAAAGAGCTCTCCGGTAAGACGACTACATGACTTTGTATGAGACTCTAATGGTGATCTAGACCTGAGCGGAGAGACAGTCCAACGTCTAAGCACCAAGATACTCACAGTAATAATAATAATGATGATGATAG